>NW_013952768.1:142869-155841 GCF_001266775.1 Austrofundulus limnaeus
GTGTGTGTGTGTGTGTGTGTGTGTGTGTGTGTGTGTGTGTGTGTGTGTGAGTATTAGACTTGCACCACTGAATCTGCCCTCCTCTGAGGCTATTGTACTCTGCTCCTCCTTTCTGTATTGATTCCACTGGGCAAGCGCTCCTTCACTCCTTCCTTTTCATCCTCCTTTTTCCTTCCTTCTTTTATCATTTTTCTCACTTCCTTTTTTGTTAACTAGGAGGTGACGTTTTCCTCTTTCCACACCTTTTTTTACGTTTCCCTGTGTTTCTCTCTCTCTCTGATCTCTCTTTTTTTAAAACCCTCCTCTTTCGGAGGCTCGGCCTCTCAGAGCTGACGGATCATGTACACGCTCACCTTTAGCACCGCTCAGTCGATGCCTATTGATTTTAATATCACAATGAAATAAATTATTTCTCTTTGAGTGAAAGTGCCCGTGTCTACATCCTCTTCTAGTTTCTTTCACCCTCGCGATTCTCCAGTTCAATCCCTCTGTTTCTGAGGTAATTTAATTGGCATCTGATGCTGGTTCTCTTAAACCTTTGAATGACATTTAGCAATCCACTTTTAATTTATATTTCTGTTTCAGATTGCTCTGATTTTTCTCTTTTGGATTGTTTTGTCTCTGTGCAGCCATTAGATATACAGTACCAAACTGTTGTAAAATTCAAAGGACAATTAAAAAGAGACCTTGTCCTGTTTGTCGCTGCAGCACTTATTGAAAACTCGGAATGCTTTTAAAGCAGGACTAAAAGACAAATGTCACCCACTTTCCACATCTACATGAGCAGCACTCATTAGCCCATCGTCAGTGAGTCATGACTAATGAGTGGGTTATAGATTCATCTGAGACCCCCCCCCCCCACAAGTTGTCCTACCCTTGCATTACAGTGTCCGTGTCAGCCGGCTATCAACAGTGGCCTCTGTCTGTCAAGGCCAGGAGACCCTTAAGGACTCCTCTATTGATCTGTGCCTGGGCCATTGTCATTACATGTCATTGGTACACAGAGACACACAGAGTACAAAGTAGACTGAAAGATGAAGGTGGAGCAAAGATTTGATGGATTAGATGAGAGAAGGAAGAACAGAAGACATCAAGCAGTATTGAGCACAGTATGAATGAATTTAAAGGTGTAATGTGTAGCATGTTGGGACCATTGATATATATTACTGGATTGGACATCACCTATCTGCACTTTTGTGTGCTTCTGTGTAAAAAGCGCCATCGTTACTGTGATGATTGTGGACACAAGAATGCTATGTTCACACTGATTACAGCTTTGCTCCATCATTTTGTGCCTTTATGGCCTATCAGAGCAAGGTTTTCAGTATCATGTAAATGTGCGATGATTAGCTACACACAATGACACGAACAGCCAGAAACAAATTCCTCATGTGTGTCAACATACTTGGCCAATTAACCTGATTCTGATATCTCTGAACATTTTTACTGGCCAACACTAATAAAAAATATACATTTAAAGTAGTGATGTCTAGGGCTGGCCTGACCCTTGTTTTTATTTTGCACATTGAATATGACTCACCTTCTTCCAGTTAGTCTAGTACATTATCACCCTAGTCCAAATCATCATAGATTTTTTAAATAAATTATTTATTTTGGTGGGGGACTCAATTATAAATATTTTAAATGTATTATTATTTTTTTTTTTTTGCTGTTACTGGTAAAAATGTAATAGTAGATACCAGTGACAATAAAAATGTTTCATAAATGTATGTGTTCAGATAGATTGGACTAATGTATTATTATTAGAGAATTAAGACAATTAATTAAGCAAAATATTCTGGATTCAATAATTTTGTGTTACATGAGAGTGGACACTTATTTTAGTTAATAACTTGTTTTTTGAAACCAAACAACACCCTCCCACCCCACATTTTCAGTATTATGTAGTCCTTAAGATGTATTTCATGTTAATTTAATGAATGAATGAATGAAAAAAATAATAAATAAATAAATAAATAAATAAATAAATAAATAAATAAATAAATAAATAATACATTTAGACATATACTCCTGTTTGTTAATTCACTGAAGTCTGGATTTATGTTCTCTATTCCAGCAGTGTACTATATTATAGGTCTATGTTATACCTAAAACTCATGATCTTGTGTTGGAATAAAATATTTTAAGAACAAAAAATATATTGTGAGGTTAACAAGTTGTTTACATTATATTAAATACATATTGTATCATATCTGCAGCTGTTAAGCTGACAAACACTGGTAGTACTGTATTATTCTGCATGCATTCCTACTTTTGTAACTTTGACAGCTGTTTACTGATCATCTTCATTACATTTGGAGCACAATTTACCTGGGTCTGCCTGCAGCTAACATTATGTATTACTGAACAGCTGACCTGCATGATTGCTTTACTACAGCAAGTACAGAAGAAACTTCTGTGTGAAATGTTATTCCTTATGCTTCTGTCAGAGAATTTTGTTATGTGCTACAGTTTATAACAAAACCTTCAGTTTCTGATGTGTTAATCTTCCTTTTTTGGGCATTCACACGTCTACCATCCACACATAGTAATGGCGGAGACTCTGCACATCTCAAAACACGTGACGTCCAATCTAGTAATGTTTGGGTCATCCAGCAGTTGAATTTAAAACCAGGTAAAAGCTCACCAGCTCCTCTGAAGCATAAAAGATAGAACATGGTGGGTGCAAAACACTAAAACTAGTCCTTGTTTTGTCTCTTTCTGCCAACTATGAGACCATAGTGATGAAATGTAGAAGAGAGGTGAGAGCTTGTGAAATAAATTGCTTGTTTTATGAAAACAAAGGCCAAATGAATCAAGTTTTTGTTCAGTTCTGATGAAAATGGTTAAATAGCTACGTTTCTGTAGCATTTATCCATCCATCCCATGGGTGAGCAACTGTCAGCCAGTGGACCGTATCTGGCCCGTGGATAATTTCTCTCCTGCTTATCAATGAGACCACCCTTCCTCCTATAAAAATAAATAAATAAAAATAAAAATCGGTGTAATTTAAAATATATAATAATTTTCCTTTTCATCACTATGGTACATACTTGGCAAAARGAGACAAAACAAGGACTAGTTTTAATGTTTAGTACCCACCATATTTTATCTTTTATGCATCAGAGGAGTTGGTGAGCTTTTACCTGGTTTTAAATAAAAAATAAGAATTCAAATCAGCTCTTACATTAATTTTCAAATTTCTAAAAATGTAAGTCTCAGTGGCACTGAACTGGTTGTGATTCAGCCTCCAATGCCGACGCCACCTTACACACACGTCTTCTCTACCAAAGAGGAAGAGATGTTTAGCCACGGCTAGAAGCAGATGAAATGAATTGTTGTACATGCGTTTGAGCATGAAATATGTTATTGTACTGTATGTTGGTTTAACACACGTATATGTAAACATATACAAAATGGCAGTTTTTATTACATTTTGATGAATGTGCAGCACTATGTGGCCCTTTGGTAGGGTCAACAAAAAACTGTGGCACCTTCATTATTTAATTTGAACATCCCTCCATCCATCTGTCTATCCATCCCTTTTCTTCAACATACCTAGACATCATGGAGGCAGTAGGTTCAGGAAGGAAAACCAGACATCCCTCTGTTTTGAGCTTCTCCTGAGGGATTCCAAGGTGTGTTCCCAGACAAGAGGGGATTTAAAATCCCTCCATCAAGTTCTGGAGTTCTTCCGTGACGTTGTTCCCAGTGGGTCTTGTTTGGGAAACCAGATGGAAGCATTCAGGAGGCATCCTAACCAGACTCCTGAATCACTTCATGCTTTATAAGGAGGAGTAGTGGCCTCCTCGTACCATCACTGGTGAACAAGACTCCCAGATACTTGAACTCCTTTTGATGTAAAGTATCACCTTCATGTTTTCATGTAAAGTCTTTTACCCAAGCATTCCACTTTTTCTGGTGGAGAACTACAACCTCTGACTTGTTTGGGTGTTGGTTTCTGCAGCAGATTTGTTCTCAATGTTAGATACTAAAACTTTAAAAAGCAACCAGTTGCATAATCACAAGCTCTGTTATGTCACTAATTCACAAAGATCTTGGAGAAAATTATTAATACTTGTATGTGAAAATATTTACGTGAACATTTAGACAAATACTGCTCACAACTAAGCTGTCTTAGTCATACCTTGGAAAATATATTGATGGCAAAGAGCTGAAGGCTGCTTTTTATATTTGCACTTTGCAAATCTGTACACTGAAGGACGATGTAAGCCTAATATAGACACCGAGCTGTATTTATAGCATCATAATATAGTGCGCATATATTAGTTTATGTAGGAGGTGTGATAAAACATGTTATAGCTGATTGTGAAGGCTAACAGAGCTGCTCTAAAGGAGACTGAGCAATACTTCTGAGAGTTCATAACCCCAGCTGATTGGAGGTGTGTCCTCTGTAGGGTTGGGCATAATCGTATCGTGTGTGATTAATTGTCAGAAAAACATTAATCAATTAATTTTTGGCACTTGACAATTAATACGATTAATGCCAACAGGTAGAATCCGGTCACTGCTCCTCTCAGCTTCAAATATGATGAACATTAAAAAAAAAAGTTCTGTAACTTATTTATCTATCAACACAATTTAAAATTTGATTTATTGCCTGAAGTCTGTAATTTTGACACAATTTGGAACAGATTTTTATGAAGAGCAAATCTTTCCCACTAAATTGGTCATGTKACTATGAAATAAGGGTGTRCAGGGACTCCAGGGGATTAATCGTCACATTAATCGTTATTGGTTAAATACCACAATTAATCGTGATTTATTTTTTTGCCAGTATTACCCAACCCTAGTCCTCTGTGTGAGAAACATTATGATTTACAAATCCATTTCAACTTATATTCAACTGATCACATAACAAAGACAAAATATTTAATGTTCAAACTGATAAACTTAATGTTTTTTGGCAAATATTCACTCATTTGGAATTTGATGCTGCAACACGATCCAAAAATGCTGAAACAAAAGACTGGGAAAATTGATGAAGGCTAAAAAACAATAAAAATAAAAACACCTGTTTGGAGCACTCCACAGGTTTATTGGAAACAGGTCAGTGTCATGATTGGGTATAAAGGGAGCATCTCTGAAAGACTCAGTTGTTCATAAGCAAGGATGAGGTGAGGTTCACCACTTTGTGAACAACTGTGTGAGTAAATAGTCCAGCAGTTTAAGAATGTTTCTCAAAGTACAAAAAGGAATTCAGGGATTTCATTATCTACAGTTTATAATATCATGAACAGGTTCAGAGAATCTGGACAAATCTCTGCGAGTAAACAACAAGGCTGAAAACCAACATTGAATGTTTGTGACCTTTGACCCCTCAGGCAGCACTGTATTAAAAACCCACCTCATTCTGTAACAGATATTAGTACTCAGGAAGACTTCAGAAAACCATTGTCAGTGAACACAGTTAATCTCTACAAATACAAGTTTAAAGCTCTATCATGCAAAGACAAAGCCAGGTATCAACAACACCCAGAAATACTGCTGGCTTCTCTGGACCTGAGCTCATCTGAGATGGACTGACAAAATGTGGAAAAGTGTCTTCTGGTCTGATGAGTCCACGATTCAAAGTGTTTTTGGAAATCGTGGATGTAGTATCCTCCAGGCCAAAGAGGAAAAGGACTGTTTTGTATTATATGGAGATGCATTAGTGCCCATGGCATGGGTAACTGTCACAACTGTGAAGGCTCCATTAATGCTGAAAGCTACATCCAGGTTAAGGAGCAACATAGGCTTCTACCCAAGCCACGTCTTTTTCAGGGACGTCCTGCAGATTTCAGCAAGACAATGAAGACACATTCTGCACGTGTTCCAACAGGGTGGCTTCAGAGTAAAAGTGAAATGTGGCTCATTATGTAGTGCAAAATAAAACAACAGAAACCCTGGACTGTTGAGCAACTGTAGTTGTTCATCAAACAAGAATAAAAAGAATCCCACCTACAGTTCCAACAATTAGTGACCTCAGTTCACAAACACTTATTGTTGTTAAAAGGAAAGCTGATGGAACACAGAGGGAAACATGACCCTGTCCAGATTTTTTAGAACGTGTTGCAGCATCAGATTCAAAATGAGTGAATATTTGAAAAAACGAAACAAAACAATAAAGTTTATCGGTTTGAACATTAAATATGTTGTCTTAGTGTAAGCATTGAGACCTTTATGTTGTTGATTGGGCGGCTGTGGCTGAGTGGCAAGAGGAGTCGTCCTCCAATCATGGAGTTGCTGGTTCGATTCCACCACTATTCAGTCACATGTTGAAGTGTCCCTGGGCAAGATACTGAATCCCCCCACTGATACTAATGTGTGTCCCATCAATGTGATTTAAAGCACTGACAATTCTCCATAGAATGATTTATCTGGATTATCTTTGTAGAGCTGTGTGAATGTGGAAATGAGGGCACAGATTGTAGTGTAAAGCACTTTAAGTATCCTGATTGGACAGAAAGTTGCTATAGTACAGTTTGCCATATGAGACTTTACTCATTAAATCGTTATTGTAGGATTAGTTTTTATGATCACAATTGTATCAGAACACAAATAACTGAACATAGCATCAGTGTAAATAAAACCTGAAATAATTGTTTTTTATGCTCTCAGGCTGTTTGGCTGATGTTTTTAGCACAAAGAGCCAAGGTTTAGTAGCTGTGTAATAGGATAAAGCTCATCTTTACATGATGTGTGTCTTATTATCTTTATTTCAGTTGCAGTAGTTGCTTACATTAAATTACATTACATTACATTACATTAAAGGCAGGCTCCTGGCTTAAGGTCAGTAAGTGTCACAGTCCTGTTTTTGCACGTTTGGCCGTTTGATAAAAATGACACTGTCCGTCCACGGAAAAAGTGTCTCTGGCAGAAGGAGCGACAGAGTCAGCGCTTTCCCCCCCTCCCTCCTCGCCCCCCGCTGTTCAATCCATCCAGCTGCTGTCACCACGGGGGAGCAGACAATCTATCAAGGCATCGGGATGCATTCTCCTCACCTGCGCCGCGCCTTTAATGAACAGCCAACATGATCCCGGCTGACAAGCAGGAAATGGATGTAATAAAGATTGTTTCTGCATGCTCTTTGCATCCCTGATAAATCACCTAGCTGTGCAACAGATACGGGAGCCACATGGAAATTTGATTTCACACAGCAAGGGGGAGGAAGAAGAGAGCAGTAGGGGAAGAAGAGAGCTGCTAGTGGCAGGGTCAGTCTATTTCATTCCTCTTTTTATCCAGTGGAGCAGCAGAGCAAGTTGTGTGGGAGTTAAGTAGAGATTCTGTATTTTATTTTTAAAAGTCATCCCTTTTTTTGTTTGTTTTGTTTTGTGTTCATGTGCTCACTTATTTCACTTGCAAGTTGTTAAGATTAGAACATACTCTCATGTCTTTATGTCCATAAATAATAACAGACATGGTGTGTGGATTTTCACACAGATGTCAATCATTATAATTGCAGTGTAGAGGGCTCCAAAATCAGAATACAGCAGAATTAAGAACAACCCTGAAGTGAAAAACTTTAACTGTCACAGTTCTGTAGCAAAATAAATAAATAAATAAATAAATAAATAAATAAATAAATAAATAAATAAATAAATAAATAAATAAAATAAATAAATCTACATTTAGACATATACTCCTGTTTGTTAATTCACTGAAGTCTGGATTTATGTTCTCTATTCCAGCAGTGTACTATATTATAGGTCTATGTTATANTTTTTGGGGTCTGTGTTTCAGAAGTGTGTTTCAGCTAACACGGGCCAAGAGGCGAGCAGACTGCACTAATCTGCAGCTCATCAGAATGAAAATAATGCTTTTTCACACATGATTATTTAAAGAATTTTTATAAACTGCAGACAAGTTGGCACCATTTACTCATGCACTTTAAAGTGTGAAATTCTTTTTTTTTCTCACTGTTGGGATTATCGTCACGTCTTTGAAGTAAAGCATACAAAAACTGCATTGTTTAAATTGCAGTATTTTATCTCAGATTAGCAGATGAGGAACCTTAATGACTGTTTTTGTAATATAAATATAAATTGTTAGAATTGTCCATAGTGGCTGGATTAAACAGGAGACGACGTGCAGACCGCAGGTGTTTATTCACTAACAAATTATGACCTCCAGGTTATGTGACATCCCAGCAGCATCTCTGTTTGATGYTAATTGGCATCCCTTTTTATAAATACTCTTACTTTTAATAAAATTTCTGTATTATTTATTTCACATTCAGTCAGTCGTAAATGTAGTACTTTTCAGTGTTTGTAAGGGGACATGTTAAAACACTGTTTCTATGCAGCACATACCACGTAKAGCTCAGTWATTGTTTGTTAGCGTTCGCAGCCGTAGCAATGAGACACAGAATGTGACATTTTATGTTTAGTTGAAGTTTAGCACGAAACATCAAAGTTTATTACAACTGGTCCTTTGAGGATCACCATAATACTGATGTGGCTCTCTACGAACGTGAGTTTAACACCCCAGTTTTAAGTGGTGCCCGGGCCCACATGGATCATAAACCTGATTTAAAGTCAGTGAGAAGACCCATTCACGTGTCGTGCTKACATGGGAATGTAACAACAACTATACTAACCATCTACTGAGACCCCGTCTTGTGCATCCCCCCCGTCAGAACTAGTTCTCACAGCCCTAGTGAGAACTGTGAGAAAATACAGCCTGCATTACAACTGTTTCAGGGGAAAGGATAAAGCAAGCAAAAGAACTTGTCGATGGAGTTTAGACAATTTAGTCACAGCATTGAAAAGGTGCAGACCACGAGGAAGTGTGTCTCGGTCAGGAAGCGTGGGGACTAGTTTTTACTGAGTCTGGTATAATCACACTTTGCGCCAAAATTATAAAATGCTGCTTCTCCTCAATTAACAACAGAAAGACCAAATCTTTCTCCTCCGACTCCTACAAAATCATGTGAAAATAAACATCCACTCTGACAACCACTCTGTGTTGATCCTGTTTGTGTGTGACGTGCTGCAGAGGGAGGACTATCAGGATTTTGCCTCTGTGGTTTCTMTTTGACTGTGAACACTTGGTGAGAGTAAAAAAAACAGTCTCAAACTATGTAATGATAAATTTGTGATCTTGCGTCTTGTTGGAGCATAGTGAACACTGCAGCCTGAACACCCTAMAAAAGGAAATGATAAGTTAAAGTCCATGAACAAATACGCAGATTCAAATATCGGTAGGAATTCTTCAGAGAAGCAGCTATCAAAGCTTATTGTTATTATCAAACTCACAAAAACATATGTTCAGTCTGTGTGGTTTATAAATAAATATATTTAAATGTGCTTTCTATAAACTGAAGACAAACATAAACATTTATATTTTTGTGGCAGACCATAATTGCCAACAATTTTCAGATTGTGCTGTTTTTGCACAACACTACATCGTCTAATTTTGGTGTAGATTTACAGTCATCCAGGATTTGACAGACACAATGAAGCAAAGTTCAGTTGCTTTACATACAGACCCTCAGAGACTCACTCACTAATATTCAGAGCAGTTAATCATCTGGTTTATCTCCACTAAAGTCAGGACCAAACTTTGCAAATATTTGCTTATGAAAAATATTCTTTAGGTAATTTTAGGAGAAGTTAAGGGCTGCACTGAGTGTACAAAGATCTACCAAAAAGACAGAAAACTAATGACACCAAAATGTTTGCACAATAGAGACAAAGAAACATTTTGGAGAAAACAGACAGAAACCAGTGGAAAATGCAGAACACACACAGAAAGTCTCGGATTGATTGTTCCAAAAAAGAGAGATTAAACTAGGAATTATAATTTTTGTGGACATAGTTTGTGTCACACAAATACAGTATGTCCTCAGGTCTACAGTATGTTCTGTATTTAGATATTAGAGCAGGACCCTCAACCTACACTCAGCAATTCAGRTTGTTAGATTTACTTTCTTCATTAAGAAAATGTGAAAGTTTCTTTACATTTATTCAACTCAGTTGAGTGGAAACTGTTGACATGACTTGGTTAAGTAAATCCAGCAATCTGTTTTTTGAGTTGCTGCAATGTATAATCACAACTCTCCAAAACATACACAYAGACACTTTTTTTAAACTTATGTTTTTCGAGTTTGCTTCATGTTTTAGAATAAGATATTCTTTATCATGTTCTTTTAAAAATAATGGCAGCATTGCTCAATTTGGGAGCAAAAAGTTGATTAACTGTTGTTTTGAGGAGTTTTAAAAGCATTTGAAGCACATTAATTTGGAGTTCAGTAAGTTTYAATTATTATTGTAATTGTCATTAACCTACAGAGTGGGTTGAGTTTACTTGGGACAATCTTTAGAAAACCCTGCTCACAGCTAGAATAGTAAGAAACCTGTCTGTATCCATGTTGTACATGTGTGTTTTACCATTAATTGTTTGAATCAGTTAATCAAAATTTGGCCTAAATTTCATTATGACTCAGTTTTTGCTGAAAAAAGGACATAATTAAACAATGTGATATCATGTTTATATAAAAACAATAAAACGTAAAAATCAACAACCTAATGTCAACAGTACCTGGAAGACCCGATCATTGTGCTGCGAGGGTGAAGAGCTAATCTTATCAGAGCAGCAAGTAGGAATCAGTATTTGAGAAAAGTTTCTTTAGCTGCAGTGATCTTTCACATAATTTATCCAAGTATTTTTAAAAACAAAGACAGGATCACAACCTGGAGCTTCAGTCTTCAGGAGCTGACACATTTAAACTCGTGCGACAGTGAGGACGTTTAGAGCAATCCAGCTCATGAGAAAGAGAACAGATAAGACGTGCAGACACAGACATGTTGCATTAAACGCTTACATGAAACACTGGGACACAGTTTAATTTTCAGCACATGATATAAGCAGTCACTTTCCCCACGTGCCCCACTGTCCACACTGTTACACACATCCTGCAGAAAACACATTCAGTGCAGAGGGAAAGGAAGCGGGGCAAAGAAAAGGGGAAAAATGATTAGAGCCGGGGAGAAATAATAGTGGGGGAGCAGGAGGAATACATGGAGAATGGTATATAGGAGAATAAAAGGCAGAGTGAGATTGAGATAGGGAGAAGATGGTGGGGGGAGAGTGAGATAGGAGTTGGGAGTGGGGATGCAGATATGGGGGTGGGTGGGTAATTTATGATTTAATCTAATGCATTCTGGACCTGCTGTAAGTCACACAGACCTCAGCTGGCGTAGTGAGGGAGGGAGAGGTGGAGAAACCGAAAGAGAGAGACATTAACCTTTCCTTGAAGCAAAGCGTGGCGCTGTTTTATCTGACCAACAACCACTCTGGTAAAATCCTTCTCCTCCGTCTCCCACATCCTGCTGCTTTCTATTGTAGCGCCTAGGACCGCCTTTCCCCCAGTATGTTATAGAGTCACCATCAACCTGCAGACAAGAGAACAAAAACAAATATCTTTCCTATAAATCTCTCTTTACACATTTGTTACTGATTAAAGCCGAGCATGTCGCATGGAAAAAGAAGAAACTTGAGTAGAAGCCGATAAATATGAAATTTTATAAGAGAAATGACAAAGTTGGGACTTTTTGGTAAATATACTACTGTTACACCCTACCAAGAAGTGGCCAAGGTGTAACATGATGCCAATTCCCTGTTCTGCACAAATCAAACAGCCACAGAGACGAAATGGGGATTTTATAGAAAAACAGTGATTTATTTACAGTAATTAAGCTTTTTTTTTCTTATAAAAATTAGGTCTTATCAGCATCAGGATGAGCCCAAGCCAAATAATAAACGAAAYGTAAATTATGTACATATACATACATTCCTACATACATACAAAAATGAAGTTACATTTTTTTAAACAAAGTAAAAAAAATGGAGGCAAAGATCTTAAAATAAATGGCAGTTCACCCCTACTAACTCCTGGAAAAAGCATTTACAAAGGAACTAATGACTGATGTGGCACAGCAGGGCTGGGGCGGCTGTCATCAGGCAGCCAATCATCGATCAGCTCCTCAGTTCTCTGGTCCAATCATGGCTGGCTGCTGGACACTAATTTACACACACGCACAGCTATACCACCCTGTAACGGTTTCAGCACAATCTCACGCGGTGTTGGGGGCTGTCACAGTCAGAGCACGTGTTGTGGATGACTTTCAGTTACTACCACACCTAGCTGAAGCTCAGTATCTGTAAAACTGACTGAATTAGTACGTAAGTAAGTAAGTAAAGCTTTATTTATATAGTGCCTTTCACAGAAATATATTCACAAGGTGCTGTACAATCAGGGAAGCGGGGAGGGGGCAGTTAAGAAACACCCATTCAAGAAGACATACAAGACAAACATGGGGTGAAACCGGTTATGCAGCAAACACGGTTGCACTACCTTTAACAACAGCTTGAAATACACAAAAGGAAAATTGAGTTACACAACCCGCAAGAGGGCAAGACAGCCTTGTGGTGGGGTGGGGATCTTAGGTCAGATAACACATAAAGGGGAGGTAAAATGGGGCGGGTTCAGAGTAGGTGACGTTGAAGGAAGGTGGGGTACGTGCTAGGACCCAGCCCTGGCCCCATCCAGAGTCCAGAGACACATGATGTTATTGTCTCTACTCAGTTCGCTAGAGTTCAGAGTTTCCTCCTCTTCAGCCAATTGAGTTCCAAGGCCGCTGGGTCCAACGCAGATAATGGGGGTGGGAGCAAATCCAGCTCTTTGTTGACATTCCATCCTGGGGAGGTTGAGATAAACACTGCCCTCAAGGCTGTGCTGCTGGGAGCCAGATAGATAAACCAATTATTTTGGAACAAAGCAGCCTTGAACTTCCTGCTGCATTTTAAGTGTCTTAACTACAACTYTGAGGTGGCAAAAAAAGCCAATCAGCCAAATTTGGGGTCATTCCTCGCCTCTCACCGTCTGAAGCTCACCCAGAAGTAATCCATACATGCCAAAGGGTCGCACCTGAGCTGTGATCCTCATCAGAATCACATCCAGTTTGCGAA
>NW_013952768.1:156429-159256 GCF_001266775.1 Austrofundulus limnaeus
TGCTAAAATCAGCTGACTCCAAACTGAAAAAGCTAGACGTGCACCCGGTGACCACTTCCTYAGAGTTTCTATAAAAATCCATACAGTGGCTCAAGATGTTTTGCCAACAGAAAAACAAATATGCACACACATGGCCATAGGTGTGAACATTAATGCCGTTTTGCTTTTAGGGGTGAGCAATAAAAACTACACAATTCAAAGGATAGTGTTACTTTTAAGAAGTACACCAAATAATAATAATAATAATAAAAAACTCCTGAAAGATGGAGACAAATCAAATCACAAACTGAGAAATTTAAGACGCAGAAATGTTCACCCCAGCAGATTGTGTTTGTTTTCAACACACTGATCCTGTGCCACATTGTGGGGTCATTGTCAGTCTGCAACACAAGCTGCCCAGGGAATCAGCTGTTGCCACTGGCAATGCTGCTGGCATTTCAGGCAGTTTTTCTACCTCTTGAAAAATAAAATATGATTTGGGTTTGATTCTCTGAACCCATACGTGGTCAAAAACTGACACTTTGGATTGCAAAATGAGCTTGTGTTGCTAAAAGAGCGGCAGATATCGGTGGCTGACTGCGACTAAATTTTAAAGGAGCTGCCGTGTTTTGCATAAAAATCTCACCTATGATAAATTTCATCAATCATCAGAAGCGGCTACTGGCTTTGCTGCTGGCATTATCGATGAATTTCAGTTTTATAATTCTGGTCAGACAKATCTGTCTGGTGTGGTGTACAGCAAAGTGTTCTAGTGAGGAGTGAGCTGTTTACATCAGTCGTTGCAGAACACACTTCAGCTTTCACATTTATGTAATCTGCATCGTCACGGTTCTCCTGTTTTGTAGTGTTTCTGACTTGTAACTAAAGCAGCACACATTCAGCTGTTTTGTGCAGATGTTGAATTCTCAAACATATTCTTTTTTTCTGATCCTACACAGTTACAGAAAGTGAACCAGCTGCTCTGTTCCAAACCTGTGAGTCCATACAATCACCCAATCAGTTAGCCTTAGCTATTTTATTTTATTTTATTTTATTTTTAAATATGGGGAATATATGACAAGATATTTTCTTCACTCTTCACTGCAGTGAAGAGGGTGCACCTTTTCTTTGTGAATGATCATCATTCTGGGGCGGCTGTGGCGGAGTGGTTAGGGGAGTCGTCCTGGAACCAGAAGGTCACTGGTTCGATCCCCCGTCCAGCCGTCTCAGTCGTTGTGTCCTTGGGCAAGACACTTCACCCACCTTGCCTACTGATGGTGGTCAGAGGGGCCGGTGGCGCCGATGCATGGCAGCCCCACCTCTGTCAGTGTGCCCCAGGGCAGCTGTGGCTACAGTGTAGTTTGCCATCATCAGTGTGTGAATGTGAGTGTGAATGGGTGAATGTCTGTTAGTGTAAAGCGCTTTGGCATCCGGAGGGACTTGAAAAGCACTCTATAAGTTCAGTACCATTTACCATTCTTGTACATAAACCTATGTTTTTATGAAAAAATAAATAAAAACAAAGATRATCTTTTCTGTAACATTTTTAATATAAAAATAACTTCTGTTTTGTTTAGCTAATTTTAATAAAACTTTTGACTGTTTTAAGTTAAAAAATTATTTCTATTCATCAGCAAACCTCAGCAAAGTCATTCAGCGCTCAGCTTTCACTGCAGCTTCACAGAAAACAGTTTCTCTAATTGTGTGTGATTCATGTTAATTATGTTGTGTGTGTTTTTATACAGCCAAGCTATTTACAGTATAGTCAGGGTTTAACTTTTGTTATGCCATTTTATACATTACCCTAAGGTTACTGCTTTTATATTTTGTTGTCGCTCATTTCATGGAGCAAGAAAAAAAAGAACAGGTTTGACATAAAAGTGTGATTCATTTCAGTGAATAGAAGGAAGCAAACATCTTCAACTTAGCTGTTGTTTTCTTTGTGGTTAAATTTTATCACAGAAGATGTCAACAGCCAGAATAGACTCTTAGCAAATGTCTCAAAACAGTAGAAAATAAACTGTTATTGGTCAAAAAATAATTTCATAATAGTAACTTGTCTCTTAAAAAAGAACAAAATATATGTTTCATGGTGTTAGGAAAACATTTGACATCACACTCGAATTAAATAGTGGACTGAAGCTGAAGCATGAAAATGATAATGATTCGGTGCTGTGGAATTAGAAAGAGGAGATCAGTATTCAGCCACTCAGCTCCGCTTTACTCTTCTGATGGTACTGAAAGAAAAAGAAAGCCCGATACCTACTGTGTTCAATAGTCTGATGTAAAAATGTTGTCACGGGAAAACAAAGTTTTGCTTCAATGCAAATGATGATTCAGTGTAACTGTTTATAAATATCAATATAAAAAACTGAACAGTAAAGAAGTAATCTGATCAAATGATTAGAGATTTTTAATGCCAATAACTTTCACTAATGCAATGAATCAGTCTCTTGTCTGATTAAATATATTTACTGTACATATAGTCTCTCAGTTACTGTCTAAGTTTGTTAGTGATCAGATGTGAGTCACGTTCAGGAAGCTGAAATAACACAGCAAAATTATGAAAATTATGAAATAATTTTAATGATTGTTTAAGCATTAATTTATATTTTGGTAGAGTTCATTTACATGACTTGCTTTAATGATCTCCACCCATCGAAATGACTCCAGCACACACCTGATGCACCTTTGTGCCACGGAGCAAGGCAGYAGCAGAGCCGAAACAGTCGACACGTTGAACTGTAGCTGGTTTCATAACTTGCAACAAGTACCTTATCTGTTCTTTCACCAAACACAAGCCAGCGCTAAACCAGAGTCAGAGCTTATTTAGCTCCAGTTTTATCTG
>NW_013952768.1:159373-168447 GCF_001266775.1 Austrofundulus limnaeus
CACACACACACACACACACACACACACACACACACAAACAAAAAAAACAAAGCTATCTTTGCATCAACTTTTTATGGAGCCACTGCATAGAACCACTTTCAGCAGTAACTGAAAGAGGCTTATGGAGACAAAACACAAACCTTGAGTGCCTTTTTTAAAAATATTAGTTAAAGTGAGGATAGTTACTGTGTGTGGAAAACAAATATTTACTATAAAATATTTCAAATGGAACTGAATTGAAAACAGCAGGGGTTCCAAGATGAAACAACTTGCCTTAAATTGGACAGAGACACAAACAAAGTCAGTGCTTTAACTAAACCTGGCAGACATGACTTCCTTTGGCTTCACCTGGAAGGCTGATGAGCTCAGCAATAAACTGAAACATAAATGAAGACTACAGGAAATAAAAAGGACAAGACAAAAATGGGAAGAAGCAACAGAGAACAATCCCAAGACCTGAGGCCAAACCCCAGTTTTGATGTACTGGAGTCTTTATTTGGTAACATGCAAAATACAAGTTGACAATAGCTTTAAATGATCTAACAGTGATGTAGGAATTGATCACCAAAGTGCTGACAGCAGGAATTTGAAGCATGTTCATTGGCTTCTCGAACTTTTTTTTAACCTACTGGTATAAAAAAGTGAGCTCTTTTCCAAACCTGCGTGAACCTGTACAATCACCCAATCCGATGTCATGTTAGCTGGCAACACCAGCGCCTACTGCTGGAGTGCTACTTTTGTGTCTGCATCAATAATCTCTCTCCAGAGAGCCATTTGCCTGGATAAATATTGGTTTTTGCGTTGGCCCCTATAATGGCACCATGCGCAGGCGACGGGGCCCGTAAGTGACTAAGTGACGTGTCTGTCATGCCGCTGGCAGGCTGGCGTGGGAGTCATTGGCACATTGTGGGGTCTCTCCAACGCTCATTTGAATTCGCTCGTCCCCAATCATGCCACTACACTCAGTATACACACTCCACTCACACACTACTCCCACTACCTGTTTGGGCGCCGGCGGTCTCATTTGCATGAAATAAGATGGAAATGGATCCCTTATTTATGCCAACAGAAATGGAGTGTGTTATTAAGGGCACTATTGTGCAAAAGAGACGGCAGCGGTAAGAATACATTACAGAGGCTATTTCTGGAGTGGCTCGAGTCACACAGAGGGTAATGCTTTACAGGTCTCTGATGACTTCTGCAGCCTGGGCACCAACACGGAACCAGTGTGGATGTTCATGTGTGTTCTGTTTGTGCGTGCGTGCATGTGTGTGCTCAGATGAGCGGGCTTCTATCAAGCGCCTCTGTTTGATCGTCTGTGTGTGTGTTTGGGGGGTGAGGTTGTGTTTACTTCCTCACACCTGGTGAATTTGAATCTAGGATTTGATCATTTGTATATTGCCCAATGGACAGAGTTTCCTGTGAGTGACAGCTCTCCATTCATGGTGTCTTTATTGTCTTTCCACTTGTTTTGTGTGGGCTTGGCAGCAGGGAAGCAGATCCTCATTTCTGCCACTCAGGCATTGATACGAGGCATCAAGGTGCTTTCTGGGTCACTTTTGTATTATAACTGACTAAAATGGGATGATTATGAAGGTTTAGAGGAAGCAGCAGCCCATTATTTTAATTAGTCATTTAAACATAGCTGTGTATGAAGTTATATTAAGTTTTAAATAAAAAAAGGAGATAAAGCGAAATGGAAAAAGCTGTTTGTAGTCTGCAGCTTCATATTTTCACAAACGGTTTAAAATATTTTTACCTGCACTTTGTCTGAGATTTCTTCACTTTTTGGTTTCTCAAAATGAAATAACAGATATTTTATACAAATTGCTTTCTATAAATTCTAATTATACTGCTGCACTGGATATATTTGAAAAGATCATTCTTAAATTCCATATACATTTTTATCAGGAAAGTGCTGTGGGTGTTGCACCCTGCAAAAGTGAATATAATTTAATAATATTTTCATAGTTATGTCAAATTTTTAAATAATTGTACTTTGGCCACATCAAGTTCTAACATTGTGTGGGATGTTTTATAAGCTTATTCAGTTTGAAGTGATTCATATACTAATACTAATCATAAGTCAAATTAAGATCAACTGATACATAAAGCCATTGTTTTTCCTTTTTACAAAATATTAAAAAATATATATATWTTTTGCTCTGTTTGCACCATGACTRCATTGGGCTGAAGTGCTGCTAGCATGTCTGGAAATTTGTCAGAGCAAATGAAACTTGTTACCTTGATGGAGAACTAAAGTTCAGGTCTTGAAAAGTGCTGCCCAGCAATTTTCAGTGAATGAAGCTTTGTCTGCAACAACAGAATTATTCTTAACACATCCCAATAACCGCTGAAGCTAAAATGGCTGCACGACTCAGCCACTGCAAACTCTTTTGTGGTTCTGAAACGTTTTTTTTTTTTGACAAAACTTGTCATAATGATTAAATTAAATTAAATAAAAAACGAGAGATATAAAATAGAGAAATGAATGTTATTGCTGAGATGGCATGGCTCACACTCCTCCCATTGCTCAGTGCTAAGTCTATTTTAATAACAATTAAATATTACAATGCATAAATAATTTTATTTTAAAAATAACCAATGGCATTTCATGTTTACCCATCCAGTTTTCTTTACCTGTTTTTGTTTGTGCAGGATTGTGGGGAGATGCCTATCTCCAGAGGTAGGATGCAGGCAGGTCATCAGTTCATTACAAGGACACGCAAAGAAAATATGACACTTGAAGACAATAGAATAGACCAAACATGCATGTTTTTAGTTTGTGGGAGGAAACCAGAATACGTGAAGACGAGCTATACGTGCACAGGAAAAGCATGCACACCGAAATGTTGTAGCTGTGTTTCAAACCTGCAGATGTTTTGCTGTAAGGGGAAGCTCTCATCCCCATAGTAAACCCCACGCTTTACGTTTTTTTTAAAAAACAATTACAGTATTTTACAGGCATTATACAAAAACAAATGTTTTTTCCTCTTTTTTCTTGTCTGTATCTAAAGCAAACCTGAAACTGCTAAAAAAAACGTGCCCCCTTTTTGTCACATTGTGATCACTGACCTTATTTTATCAGGCCTGTTATTCCTAATGTAGCTGTGTATTATGAGCTGCTTGGCTGGATTAATCCAAGATGACGCCATAAAGAAAGCTGAGAGTACAACAGAAAGCCCCGACTTTAAAAAATGCAATCATAAGGAGCATATAGAATTATGTTTTGACTTTTTCTTCTGTTTTGTTTTTTGTATCGGTGCCTTTGTAGCTGTGTTTATTTGCATTTGAATTTAGTGTCTTATTCAGCCTTTTATAGCAGGACTGCCCGTGATGAAGAAGCACTGTCAAGTCGAGCAGGCTTCTTGGGAAGCGATGCCTTGCTGTTGGTCTCTGTCATTTTTTACAGGCCTTGTAATGGAGATTATTAGCATGTGAGTAGCAGCTCRGGAGTGTTGGCTGATCTGTTCTCATGAAGGGTGGCCATTTGAGAAGGTTTAAATCAGAGGAGGGGAAAAAAAAGTTGCCCATTAACTGGAAACCCCACCCCCCACCCGAGCTAAATTGGTGTAAATAGTATTGTTCCCCACTCTGTCAATAACATACGGAATGTTGCTTGGCTGATGGCTTCAGTAAAAGCTCCAGCCAGGCAGGCGTACAGTTATAACAGATCTGCTCCAACACTGCATGTAACCACTGGGCTGTGTAACTAGTCTTCTACTGCATTTATCATACCATGTGTGTTTATGTATACATTAGTGTGTGGCGGTATGCGTGTGGGTGGGTGTACGCAGTTATTTATAAGCAGTTAGTAGTTGAAAACAAAGCAAAAGGGGAGCACCTGAAAAAAAAAAGAACAGTTGAAGAGTAGATGTTGAGATGGAAGAAAGGCAAAAAAAAATAGATGAAATGAGCTGATGTCAAGGCCGGGGTGGTCCCATAACTTCACCATCCAACTAGAGGCCAAACTGGGGTCAAGCTCTATTGATTTTCTTCCAGGCTTTGTAGCAGTATTTCTTACTACTAATAGAAAGAGCAAGCCTTCAGCAGCTCCGCATGTCATTTTTCTGTAACGCTACAATAAGGACTATTTCTGGATTCACATCTTACATCCCGATGTAAAGAGCTGCAAACACTCTGATAGCTGAAGCAGAATAATTTACAGACTCAAAGTTTGATTAAAAAGTAGAATGCACAATTTACTTTGCATCTGTTTATCTCAGTGTTTCTGTCTTGTGCTTGCAAAGCTGTGTGTATTTTCACTGCATATTTGTATGGGTAAAAGCTTATCGTTCTGCATATACATTGCACAGTGTGTGTGCGTGTGTGTGTGTTTGCACCTATATCAGTGCGATACTGGCATGCAGTGATGGATCGCAGCAGTTCCCTGTTTACCTAGCCTCATGATTTCCTGTGCGTGCATGTAACAAGTGGAGTTTGGCAGGATTAATGAGCACACAGCTTGCTGAATGGGTGTTTGGCTCCACGAAGCACTCCATCATGGCCTGATGCTGCGACCATGTTCCTCACAAATACTTGCAAGCACACACACACACACACACACACACACACACACACACACACACATGGAGGCACCATCATGTACTCTTCTCTCACCATTTACCCCTGCTCTTAAATTACACATGCTTCCCCAGATCCCATTAAGAAAACACCTTCCTTAATGATAAACAATGGTAAAGCATGCACATTTCTCTCAGTCCCTTGTTTTTCAGTAGGACCTGCTGTGTGGCATCTAGGATGTAAAATCATCTGACATGGTTGCTGCTGAGATGCACAAAGCAGGAGGTGGACAAAGTTGGATTTCAGTGTTCCAAAATTTCTTATTTTTATGTTTTTATCTGTTTTTGTGTAAAAGTGTAAGAATGTATGAAGTAAGAGGCGAATGATTGAAGTTGTTTTAGGTGATGTCCTAAAATGAACCCACTGGTAGCTGTGTGCTTTTAAAGTGTCAGAACAGAAGCATTATTGTCTTCCATCCATCCATCCATCCATCCATCCATCCATCCATCCATCCATCCATCCATCCATCTGTGGCAGAGTGGTTAGGGGAGTTGTCCTGGAACTGGGAGGTCACCGGTTCGATCCCCCGTCCAGCTGCCTCAGTTGTTGTGTCCTTGGACAAGACACTTCACCCCTAATGCCTCTGATGTGTGTCCCATCAGTGTATGAATGTCATTGGCACTGATTAGTCTCCATAGATGATTGTACATGTTAGCTTTGTAGGAGATCTGGTAGAGTGCTGTGTGAATGAGGACACAGATTGTAATGTGAAGCACTTTGAGTATCCTGGTTGGGTAAAAAGGCACTATACAAGTACAGTCCATTTACCATCCATCCATCCATCCATCCATCCATCCATCCATGAGATTGTGACCTTGATAACATGAAATGTAAGTGAGGTAACAACTTCTATGTTAGTGTGTAGATGCTTCTAGACGTAAGGAAGTTCCCAATCAAAACTACTACTGGCCACACACATCATTTGAAGAAATTGTGCTTTCTAGTTTTTTTTAAAGTAGTCTTCTCAAATGACTGGGCTTTCTGGTGGGCCACCATTGGCCACCCCCCTATCTACACATGCACTTGGTTCTTAGATAAAATTGCACCCTCACTTTGCGCCACCACGGACAAACAAACAAACAAAAAACAAACAAAAAATAAATAAATAAAAACTGCCTCTTTTTTGTCTATGCAGAGTAACTCCCACTCACTTCAACACCTTACACTAAAAACATTAAGGTTTACTTGCAGTAGCTCTTTAGCTTCAGTCTAGAAAAAAAAAAACACATCTCAAAAAACTACAAACATCCATCCATACATTTTCTGTACATGCTGTTTAAATCCCTCAGTGACAAAAATACATCAGTGTACTGCTTGTTTAATTATCTGTTGGAAATGTTTGGCAGTCCAAGACTTTTTTCTTCATGCTGAGATGCTTCATACAGACAGAAGACCAATAAAAAATGATTAGATCCACTCATCACAGGAGGGGTTCTTGCCTTTCAAAGCCATATCAAGGCCTCTTATGTATTTCAATAAACAAAAACAGCTATAAATATATTTTCTATTAGAAATATGCTAACAATCTGTATATATATCTATAAAAAAATCAAATTTTCTGGCATATAGGATGGAATGAATGAAGTGTTGGTGGTCACACAATTAACATAGAAAAACAAACAAGGTGCTTTTTACATGCCACTGCACTGTTGTTTGGAAATTGGAAAATGTTGCTCTTTATGAGCTCTTATCATTAAGGGCAACCTTTGTACTAAATTTGTCAAGGACCATTTGTATTGGATGAAGAAATGGATAATTTTAGCTTGTAACAATTCAAATCAATCAAAATCATATAACTGTGGGCAGGAATGGATTTGTTTAATGTTGGTTATCCAAGTTTTGACCAGTGATGCTTTTCTTTCCTTGTGGGAAGGAAGGGTATTATTTGTTTTTATATTGTGAGTTTATTGTTTATAATTCTGTACAGCACCTTGAGCTGATTTTAGCGTGGAGGTTGCTTTATAAATAGGTAAAATTGAAAACTGAACTGCCAGTAATGTTAAAGATGGGTGGGCACAAAGAGACGGTGAATTAGTTACTGATTCAGGGTCAGGTTTCTGGCATGTGAAGTGACTGTAAGTTACGTTAAGCTAATGAGCAACTTTTTTCTGTTTCAAAAGAAAACATGCAGCAGGTTTGAAGATAGCTGGCTGAAGGTGTTGGTTAAGAAGAAGAAAAGCAAATGCTAGTGATGAAACAAGTGTTTTATCAAAGGATGACGAACTCGCTCATAGCCATGGGAACTGTTTATTTTTTTCTTTTTCTTTTACTGATCAGAAATCTGGTTTTCTGTGGGGACGTAGGATATTGGCCATCATCTGGTGACTTTCAGGTGTAATGGTTCACCATAGATGCCAGAAATTAGGTCGCTGAATGTCAGTTCCCTTCTTTTTGCAACTTTCATTAAACGTTTGCTAAATTACCTGCTGGGTCTTGATTCTACTTCTAAAACAAATATTGTTTTTATCTAAACCACTTGCTAATTAGAATCCTACCACTAGTATGTTTGTTCTGGTTAAATAAGCCTTGCAGGACTGCAGCTTGGAATGTTTCAAATTGAGAACGTAGTTCACTGGATCACCAGCAGCTAAATCTGCTCACATGTTTGGTAGTTTAAGAGTTTTTAGAATTACCACAAAGCAGGTGGAGTTAGTATATCATATTATCTATCTGTGCTGGTACACATTTATCGTTCCTACTTGATATGCTTTGTGATATACTGTATATATGTAACTATTTTCCAAACCTTGGTTTTGTCTCTGTGTGTGTTTTGTATGCGATCATTTACAGGTTTATTTATTATTTTTTTTGGTGGTTGTGGGGGGAGGGAGGGGAGGAGGACAGGAGGGTAGAGCAGAAATCAAATCACTTAATTGCTGCATTTTTCATCTCCATCTTTTGTTTTATGGCGGCTGAGGGCCGGCGAGCGACTCTGGCTGTGATTCATGTACGTCAGGAAGGCCGGTGAGCAGCGCCATCCCTCATCAGCATCCAGCCGCCCGCATACCCAAAGCACCCACACAATTACAGTGATGAATATGACTTGTTTTTTGTTCTTTGCTTCCCCACCYTTTCCACCTCTCCATCTTTTTACATTGCTATACCTTCATCTGGTTTTTGTGGGGCCTGGGTGGTGCTTAATGTAGCAACTGGCCTGTCAGAAATAAACAGCTCAGGTTTTGAGTTCATTCGTTCCTCTGCACACTTCTCTTATGAGAGTTGAGACCACTAAGGCTGGGAGAGAGCAGATGCAGAGAGATAGGTATGCATGGAAGGAGACGCAGGGAGATCCAGATAAGGAGGAGATAAGTATTGGAAGGAGAAATGAGGGATGTGTTCGTAGATGGTGGGAGGAGATGCTGAGGGCGGAGAATATCAAAGTGGAAAGAAGAACAGGAGGGAAAGCAGAAGCAACAGAGAGAGACAGGAAGTAAGTAAGAAAAAGAGAGAGGCATTACGTTGGAGAGAGATGTTGAGGAAGAAAAGGAGGAGGATAAGGAGAGGAACGACAGAAGCCAGACAGTCGGAGGAAGGTATGAAGAAAAAAAGAGCAACAGAAGAAAAGATAAGATGAGGAAAGAGCATGAAATTCCTCTAGCCTCATGTTTGATGTGACATGTTTTCACTGTGGCTCCTGCCTGCTTCTGTTTTCTTCTTTTCATAAATACAAGAAATAGTTAACACCAAAAACTTCCCGTTTTACTAAAACGGTCTAATTTAACTAATATGTCTTGACAAACACATACTCAGTGTGTACTTCTTAAAGATTGAGTCAATCCAGGTGTTGCACAGGTTTGGGTCTGGTCTGGCAGTCTTGAGTTATGGTTCTGTGAACCACCAGTGGTTGTGTCTAGACAAGAGGTGCACACTTGGTCACTGGCTGCCCTTGTATTCAGCTCCTCGGGGAACAGGGATGTGACAGCAGATTTCTTTTGATCAACGTTGGAAAACTGGGTCTGAAGTTTTCATCGTACCAACATCTCTGCTATACAGCCCCTCTTCATGCTAGCTCGTATAACATAGCCCAGTTCTTAACAGAACATCTTGCTTCCCCAACATCTGATGTGCAAATTGTTAATACGGGCAATGTTCATGCCGGAATGGCTTTATTTCTGTAAATATCTCAAACTGTTGTGAATGTCCTGATGCATCTCAGTAATCCAGGTAGAAAACTCTAACAAGACTGAGTCAGGTCCTCTGGACAAGTTCTTCTTTGTCGAAACATTTAGTGTTTTCTCCAAAAGACTTCTTCAGTCTGAGGAGATGCAGGTGAACTCAGCCCACATCTCCTCAGACTGCAGGAGTCCTTTGGAGAAAAGACAAAACGTTTCAACAAAGAAGAACTTGTCTAGAGGACCTGACTCAGTCTTTTTAAACCTGTTGTGTAGTGTAAGAAAAAATTTACAGAACAAAATAACAAGAAATCAAAGATCGATATCACACACACTATATTAAAACATATATTCACATGTACACACACACACACACAC
>NW_013952768.1:168512-180102 GCF_001266775.1 Austrofundulus limnaeus
CACACACACACACACACACACACACACACACACACACACACGTGTCCTGGTCATGGATCTTTATGGGTGGAGGTTTTCTGTGTGTGAGTTTTCGCTGAGTACTCCAGTTTTTAGTATTTTGGGCTCAATGTAGAATCCGACATTGCATGAAACTTTACCTATAGTGCAATATATGTCTCCCATACAGTTGTTTTAACACACTGGAAGGATTTAAAAGGTTAAAAATTTTAAAATTTTGCAGAAATGGGCTTTCTTGATGAAGTGAACAATTGCAGAAACACAGAAGATTATAAAATATAAAACAGAAAAGGAAAAAGCGTAATAATTAATTCAGCTTATTTAAATAGTACTGTATAATAAAAATCCTATGAAAGTTAATAGTTTGGACCTAAAGTTCTCGCAGATTGTCGTTGTTTAGAAACCTGTAGTTGTTGTACAGCAATGCTTGATGCAGTTAGGGCTAAAACTTCAAAGGGGGCATCTTCATGTAAAATTCACTTTTTTAGCCATCAAATACATTTTGTTGTGGACTTGGAGKGTTTAGGAGGCAGAAAAGTTGAGTTTGATCTCTCCCAGTGTTGCATAGATATATGCATATTCTGTTTGGGTCACATTTTTCAGTCTGACCAACAGTAAAGGCAAATGAGGTCAGGACTTAATTTGATGGTCTTCATCCTCCTCTGGCTCTGGGTCAGACTCTGACTTCTACATGTCAGGCTGGATGGACAAGTCTTCTGTTGCTGACATGTTTTGTAAACAAAAATTTCTATGTCGCTAAGTAGTTGAATCTATGCTATCAAACTAGAATAGTCTGGAAGCTGAAGGGAGGCGGGGCTTGAAACACCTCTTTTGGATTTAAAGTGACAGCCTCAAAACGAGTTGATCTGAGACATACCTCAGAGAAGGGCTGAAAGAGGGTCTTGTGGAGCTACAATAAGGAGGAATTCAGACCAAAGCTTTGCAGTTCCACTTTACACACACAAAATAAATAAATAAATAAATAAATAAAACAGACAAGTTGGATTTAATTTTAAAAATCATGTAAAAGGTAACACATTTACTTAACATTTACTTAAGTTAATGTAAAGTAAACGTAAAATAAATGTATTACCTTTACTCAGGTCAGTTGAGTGGAACCAGTTGACACATTTTTTTATTAAATCTACTATATCTGTTTTTTGAGTGTATACAAACCCCAACTGAATGATTTAAATGTGAAAAGAAGGATTTAAAAGCATCATATGTTTACTTTAAATGTATGAATATTTATTGGGAAAATYTGACATTTAATTAATTTATTTTTTACTTCACTACTGTTAAACTATTTTTGTTTCAGCACTGACTCATCTGAATAAACCATCATTTCTGCACTAAGCAGTCACTGTTGTTCACACCATTGGCTACCCTCGTACTGTATACACACAGGTACACACACATATTCAGAGGCTTTGATCACACACTTGGCAAAATAAACTTGTTCTGGCATCAAGGTTGCCTCCCCATCGTCTCTCTATAAAAGGGTGTGTTGCACTCGGGCCTCACACACACACACTGCGCTAAACATAGAGAAGGAAACAAAAGAGAGGAGATGAAACAAACGGTAAGCCTCAGATGTCATGTCCGCTCATCACTTTGTTTGTTTGCATCCTTCAGAACGATGGGCAGGAGTTAGGACACACTGTGCGRAAGACGTAACAGCAGACAGAAAAAAAACGTTTATATGTAATTTCAGTGTTAGTGTCTGTTTTCCTGATAAGTTGAACATTGTCCTCAGTTAGGAATAACCGGAAGGGAAACGAGTGTTGAAGTCATTCCATTTCCAGCTACAGATGCTAGAGCAGAAATACATCCGAGTCAAACATCAAACAGGTTTGTAAATACTTGATTAGGAAAGACGGTTTCCTGGTTAGGGTTGTTGTAGGTTAAAAAAATATTCACAGCATGCAAATATGATGGCTTCCCTGGTGAAACATAGACATGACCATTCACCAAACGAGCTGACACAGCAGAAACCTGCTGACTCAACTGCAAGTTTCTGCAGTCGTAACACTTGATGGGGAAAAGGATGGCATCATGTCTATCTTTCATGGTCAAGTCTCCCTGGTTATCCTGTTTTTAAGGAAACGAACAAAGTCAAACTTTTCAAACAGCTGTAGACACTTTAGGTTTTTACCAAGTCAGCAGCTTTTTTAAAATAACTAATTACATCTTCTTAATTAATAAAGTAAATTGTGGAGGATAGGCAGTGTATATGTTTTGTTGGTTTTCTTCCAGCTGCAGGGGTCGCCACAGCGAGCGCAGCAACAAATTGTCGATAGTTACATGTGTGCAAAGGTCACACATCATACCATAGAAACACAGATTTCTGTTTAAACGCCAGTAAAATGGAACAAATTCAACCGTTAAATTTACATTGTTATACAGACCTGATGTATTTGTTCTAAATGATTCATGTTAAAGGCACAGTGTGTAGGATTTGTTGTTTTCAGCGACATCTAGTGGTTGAGTGGTTGAATCATCCACCCTGGTCCTCCCCCCACCCCCACCCCACGCTCCCAAACGTGAATGAGTTGCTACGGTGTCTCTCAGGTGTCAAAAACCTTTGATAATTCCAACTGCGATGTCTACCAGCAGCTTCAGGGCTAGTGATGTTTCAAGTGGTAAGATTATGAGCTTTAATAAGTAAAATTATACCAGCTATGTTTACATGCACAAAATTTTTTAATCGGATTGAAATTTATTCAGATTAAATAATCCGAATGTAGTGTTTACATGGACACAATCCGATCATAAAAAATGTTTACATGCATTGGAGTTTTATTCAGAATAAAAGTCCGGACATGCGCAGTGTTGTAAACGGTCAGCTCTACTTCYGTGTTACAAACGTAAACAAAGCTCCTCTGTGCGCTCAGGACGGAGCCGTGTCAGCTTTTAATAACAGTAGAGACGTCGTTACTCGTCTCCTCGGTTGAGCTGCAGCCTGCGGATGAAGCAATACGTGTTTTTTATTTTTATTTTTTACGAAGTAATGTCTGCTGTTTGCCTCCTTTTTCATCTGATAAAAGAGCGTGGAGGAAAAGTTCTGCACGGTGCAGCGCAGCTGGAGCACTGCTGTCCCACCGGGTGAATGAAAGTCAGCAGACATGCGCACAGGTCAGTTTTCTACAATCAGAATAAGATGATCCGATTAAGTGTTTACATGAACTTCGTTCCGATTATCAATCGGCATAACCCACCCTTTTCATTCGGATTAAAAATTCATTTGGATCGAGCTCAATCGGATCAGAATAATCGGAACGAGCTGTTTACATGTCGCATTTTTTATTCCGAACGGCTGTCTAATCCGTTTAATTTACTTTTGTCCATGTAAACGTAGCTAATGACAGACAACAAATATTACATTTATAGTATTACAACTAAAACCGTTTTTGACTCCACCACCACAGTTTGTCCTTCATGAGCCTTCGTAGACAAGATGGCGGTGCAAGATGGCGGCTGCCTGTAGTGGCGACCCACGACCATGGAGATATAAACAGCTTTTTATAAGGTAAAAATAATAAAACAAGGTCTTAGTCTGCAAYGATTAGGCATGTTTTTTTTATTATTGTCATTACTGATTATCTCAATTTCAGCTAAAAGAGTTGACAAAATCCTACACACTGTGCCTTTAAAGCTTCCTTTAACATCATAGATGAAATCTTTCATTAATCTCTTTAAGTTATAAATCTGCTTTTCGAGCTTGTTTTGGTGGTGTTTTTGTTGCCAAACATGAGAGTATCTTATTATGCTTAGTGGAGCTTGTTGTTTAGCTCCACTTTTTTAAAGCTCATGTCTGGTTTTAAAATGAAATGTAAAGTAGCTATTGGTTTATGTTTGAATTAGCCAACAATATAAGGCAGTGATACTCTATTTAGTAAAGTTTATATATGAAAACAAAAACTAAAAGGAACAGCAGTCTACAACAACAAAACAAACAAACAAAAAATTGTTTTCTTCCATTACAAACCAGGCTTTCATTTTCTTCTGGAAACACAAATGACTGCACTTGTTTGAATTGAAAACATTATTTTATTGCCCGTTGCTGACATTACTGTCTCCAATTGCAAACACAACAAAAGACAGAAACTTTATACAAGTTGTTTGTTCATTTACTACATTCTGTTTTCTATTTATGTAGACCATTTTATCATGGCTGTGATTGCAAATGGGAAATAATATTTTCCTTATTTCTAAAGAAATTAATCATAAAGGATTGGGATTGAGGGTTTATTAAATCAAGGATATAAATATAAGACATGTTCATCATTAATGCACTTATATTACAAAACTTTAATCAACTTACTCCAACAAATTATGGAGGACCAAAACTGACATAATTAAAAATAAAAACAGAAATATGTATGTATATTTGCACCAATTAAAAATAAGAAAACATTGCCTCCTGATTTATAATTTATTTGACCTTCATGTTTTCCATCTTAGTTCCAACAAATGATCCATCCATCCATCCATCCATCCATCCATCCATCCATCCATCCATCCATCCATCCATCCATCCATCCATCCATCCATCCATCCATCCATACATTTTCTGTACATGCTGTTTAAATCCCTCAGTGACAAAAATACATCAGTGTACTGCTTGTTTAATTATCTGTTGGAAATGTTNCCATCCATCCATCCATCCATCCATCCATCCATCCATCCATCCATCCATCCATCCATCCATCCATCCATCCATCCATATATATTTTAGCACATAATTTAAATTTTACTGTTTTTTGTTTTCCTTTTAGTTGTAGATGCATTTGTGTCTCTTATTTCATTTTATTCTTTTTATTGCAAGGACCCACAAAGAGAAACAAACAGTGCACTGATGCCACCTGACACTGAGGAATTTGAACAGTGAATGTTTGTATCTTTTGAGATGAGCATTGTTCTGGACTGGAAATGAATAGGGAATATAAGTAAACTTAATGTGTTTGGTATAAGATATTCAAGTAGGTGTTACTATGTATAAGAACAGAGGTAAGCTTTTTTTGCTTGTCTGAGGCAGCTCAGTGTGGCATCGCTCATTTTTCAAGTTATCCTTGCAACTCACAAGACAGACAAAACTATGTGACGGTAGTCATCTTTGATTTTGTCTTTGCAATCCAGTTTTTGATAGGGACCTTTCTTACTCCTCAATTCAGCAACAAGCCAATATGGAACTAGATACTTCCCCTATTTTTCAAGTTATTAATCTCAAAACATGGATGAACATACGAGAGGTGTTTTCAGTTCCCTTCTCCACCCTGTAATGGCAGACATAAAATATCTTATATACGACTAAAATATGAAATGTTAATGCCTGCCAAAGGCAAAATGTTAAAATGTTTTGCCCATGTCTCCATGTGTGTGTTTATGTGTGTTTTCAAGTTTTTTACCAAATCTCTTGAACCACTCTATAGATTATATTAAACTCTAAGTTGCTTATCAAAATAAAAGCTGTCAATGGATGTGTTGCATGTGATTTACTGAGATTGAAACAATTGAAAACAGATGCAAATGTGTTGTGGACTGCCCAATTGAAATGAGGATTTTTTTGTGTGCCGGCTGTCACCATGTAGGCAAATCATGTGCAAGAAAATGAAGTGTTGGACAAAGGTTTTCTATAGGACAGGGTTCAGCAGCCTGTGGCTCTGGAGCTGCATGAATAGCTCTTTCTGGCCTCCGGATATGAACAAAAAAAAAAAAAACAGGTTAAAGGCTGTGATGGACTTGTTCCACAAGCATCCCTAATTTATCTTTACATTGTTAAAGCTACTAAGCTGCAGTTATATGCTTTCTTAATATTAAAGTGGGCTCGTTTTTTTAATTAGAATTATTACTGTCACACACTGGCAGTGCAGAGAGAGGGGAGTGGAGTGGAAAACAGCATCTGAGGCACAATGCAGCCATTTAGCACCTGCTTTTCAAATGTGTTAAATTTAAGTGCAAAAACAACCACAATCAGTTTTAGGTTTGATAAATCTCTTGGATTTTGTCAGCTGTTTTGCTCATTTGACAGATGCAATCCTCTGCAAAGACGGTTAACAATTTAGTTTTGCGCTGCAAAGTTTGGACCTATTTTTACAGGTGCAAAGCTTTAATAAATCAGCCACATGGAGTGTGAACATTGAATGTACATCTATAACTAATTAAATTTTGGAAAAAAAACATTCAAGATCTACAGCTGATTAACTTTTTGAGTCAATCCAGTTCAAAATGGCCGACAAAACAGTCTGACCTTAGCAAACATAAAAACGGGTAGTTTTACAAATACTGACCTAAAATTTGTTGTCATAGCTGAGCAGCAAGTACTGTACATTATGCAACGTTTTAGCTTACATCTTTCACAATAAATGTGAGTATCAACCCTATTTGTTAGCAAAGCATCTGAATAATCACTGGAAAGATTTTAAAGAACAATTTAGAAATGAGTACTTAGATTTACCTCTACTGCTGGGAAACTTCTAGAATCAGTTCAAGATGCACACCACAGCTAATCAGCATTAACCAACAAAGAATGACTAAAACCCAGCCAATTTTACAGTCACTGAGCTGACTCTGGTTTTCATGGACACAACTGTCATTTCAACCTGGAAAGACACACAAAGACAGACTGAAATTAGGATGTTTATTGACATGAATGACATTAGAGTTTGGCACTCAGACTCTGGCAGAGGATGTGAGTGGCGTGAGGTGATGTAAGCTCAGATGTGCTGCTTATGATGAGGGGTAGGGTAGGGTAGCCCCCCCAGGCTTGGACAGTGGTAGTGGTGGTTGAAGGAGGGGAGCTCTTTTYGAAGCCAGAAGATGAAGGGTGGAGGAAGGGTAGTGGTAGGTTGACGTTTGACTGGCGAGCAGAGAAAGTGATGGGAGAGTTTGGTTTTATCCGCTGACTGTCAGATGATTGATTAGTCTTCCAGAGTTGAACTTTCTTTTAAACTCCATTTCTCAAAATAAGAGGATTTTAGTGTTAAAGGTGGTCAGCAATATGCATTTCTTCAAAGAATTATAGGACTTTACGTCTACATCAATGGAAATTGAAACAGAACTAAAAACAGACAAAACATGTCCTTTTTAACTACTCTAGGAATAAAAATGTGCATTTTATGTAAAATAGCTCTCATGGTCTTATTTTGCATTTTGAATTTTTTACAAAAGCCTAAAAATTAACATCTTAAAATTCGAAATGTGAAGATAAAAGTTGTCAACAATTAGAAGCTGACAGGCGATGTAGAATCAGCCTTTTTCCCCCACAGTGTTTTATATTTTTTCACAGATAAGCAATCTTAGGATGCAAAGACATACAGTATACAGGCAACTGGTCACAGTGTTGGAGGCAAAGCATATGTTGTAACGTCAGAGTGCCAGGTAAATGTTTAAGCTTTTTAATATGTCAGCATGGCGCTTTAATCTCATCCATCCACATCTTTTGTAGCATGTACAAATGAATTCATTTTCTTTCTGCAGGTTTTTATAGTTGGAGGAATTGTAATCCAGCAGTCAGTTAATGAGGAAGGTTTGAGAGCAGCATCAGCTGTGGGACTGTGTGAGTGTGTGTATTTGTGTGTACACTGCAGCCAGCTTTTAAATATTAATCTCAAGGTCAAAGGGAGGGAGCTTTTTGATATTCATGGAGGGTGCTGCACCTTGTGCCGCGTGCTGAAGCCCTGCCCATGCTGCTGCCGCTCTGGGTCATTATTTCTGCCACTGTCTTTCTTTTTCCTGCTCTGATGTGTTGGCACAATACTGCGTCTGAGTGTGTATTCTCACAGAGACAGTCCTTTAATGGAGCTGCGTGCACCATGAAATATCACCACCACATTTAGAGCCAGCAGTTCCTCTGTGTATTCTGACGCTGAGAGAGTTATTTTAGTCTTAAAATTTTATGTTTTTCTTCAGGGTGAGAATAAAGATCAATCAGTTACGCTTTTAATTTATCTTTTTGAGATATGAAAATAGAGTATATATAAAACAAAAACAATTCCTAACCTCAGGGAGACTGTAATCATGCTCAGGACATACCATCATTCCGAGTGCTACAATTCATGATGTGAATATTCCCTCTTCAGTGTTCAGCTTTATGAACACAAGTGGAATCTGTGACAGAAGGCTGATAACTCAACTGTGTTCTTAGAGCTGGAGAAACAGACTTGTTACATGATCTCAAGGAGAAATAAATAAATAAATAAATAAATAAATAAATAAATAAATAAGAAAGAAAGAAAGAAAGAAAGAAAGAAAGAAAGAAAGAAAGAAAGAAAGAAAGAAAGAAAGAAAGAAAGAAAGAACCTAGTATGGTAATTGCCCAAGAATATTTATCAATCTTTAAAATAAAATAATTTTATATCAAGGAATTATATATTTACTGTGCAGCTGCTCTTTTGGCCAAACCTCGAAAACAACTTTATGTAAGATGTCATTCTCAAAGCATGTATTGGTGGTGACCCTCATCTATTTGTGTATCACAATTTAGCTCAGTAGCTTAATATTGACAGAAATATGGACAATGTTATGTTGGCTAAGCTCACTTAGCTGTTACAAGCCCTTATGAATTGGATTGACATAAACATTAACCAGTTGTATCCAAAGGTGCAAAAGAGGCTTAGGGCCACAGGAAAATAAATTAATCTTCATCATCATCATCATCATCATCATCATCATCGTTTATTTATAAAGCACAATAAAAACCAAAGTGCTGTACAGGTGCATAAAATAAAAATAATGAACAAATGACAGTAATAAAATGAACAATAAAATCAAACAAAACAGCAAAGGCTGGTCTAGTGATGATGCTCTTCAGACTCAAATGCCTGTTTAAACAGATGAGTTTTTAACAGAGACTTAAACTCATTTAGAGACCCAGCAGACCTCACAGACAATGGGAGATTGTTCCAGAGCCGAGGTCCTGCAACTGAAAAGGCTCTGTCTCCCCTGGTCACGAGCCGAGACCTGGGAACAACTAAAAGCTTTTGATTTATAGATCTCAGGGATCTATTTGGAATGTGAGGCTGTAAAAGCTCAGTGAGATAATGAGGTGCTTTAAAAACTTAAAAACAATTCTAAAAGAAACAGGCAACCAGTGAAGAGAATACAAAATCGGAGTGATGTGTTGGCGACGTCTTGTCCCTGTTAATAAAAGGGCAGCTGAATTCTGAACCAGCTGTAGACGACGAACCAAAGACTGATCCATCCCACAATAAAGAGAGTTGCAGTTATTAATGAATTCATTGATCTCAGAATTCTGATGTTTTTCCTCAGAATTCTGAGATCAAAGTCAGAATTCTTTTTTTCCCAGTGAACCAATCCTCTGACGTAAAAAGGTTAGTTTCTCAAAGATTTTCTAAAATCTATTCAGATGCCAGCAGACCTCAGAGTTTACCTACAGTTAATGCCAAATATTTGAGCAAAAACCTAACACTTTTAATCATTACACCTTAGCCTTACTTATTCATTAATAAATGGTTAGTTAACCTTGAAAACATTTTAATAACTCATGAATTAACTATTCTATATACTGTGTATATGCATGTAAAGACTCATATAAATGTACTGTCACACCCATGTGTTAGACATGAAACAATGGTTAGAGAACATTTGAACTGACTATCTACTAATCCTGCAGGGCAGCAATAATTGTTAGTTAAGTCTTTTTGTGGAAGTGAAGACTATTAATGCTTTTTAGTGGATTTTTTATTGTAGGAAAAAAACCAGAAGGGTTCTTATCACCTGTGGAAATAAGACTGAAGTCATAGTCAGTTCAAACATTCTCATGCTAAAATTGAACTGCCAGCAGTTGTTCTAGTTACTAAGTAATAATCCCCTGTTGTCCACATGTGTAGAAACACTATTTCCACTTACAGATATTTATTAATCTATATGCTTACTGGTTATATAAGTGGCTGTAGTGCAGATAGTTTTCACTCACAGTGCTGACTTTATTTTTGAAGTATATTAAGATTAAACATGAAATACAAGTAATTATAAGGTACATTTAGATTAAATGAAGCAAAGGTGTAGCTTTTCACACTTTATAAGACCAAAAATACTCATATTTAATCAATTCATGAAATGTCCCATGAGCCTTTTTTTCCCTGAAAGTACATCAAACTTTCTCCAAGTGCACACACACACACACACACGCACGCACGCACGCATGCACGCACACACACACACACACAAACAAACAAAAGCATGTGCCACCACACCGACCACTTGCTTAATTACAAAAAAAATTAATAAGCGAAAGGATTTTACTTAAAAAATGTTTGTATTTCATGTATTATATTTCTGCATTTGGCCCACAGACCTCAGGTAGGTTTTTATTTTGGTCTTCTCTGGGAAAAAGTTTGGGCACCCCTGCTCTAACCATTAATAGATGAAACTAATTACCAGTAACTGTCTTAATTATTAATGGGCTGCAGGATTAATAGATAGTCAATTCAAGTGTTCTCTAACCATTAATACATGTGTAACATGGTATGAAACCATGTGTTATCATTTGATAATGATTGATAAGGTGTACTTATTATAAAGCTTTACCAATAGGTGTTGTAAAAAACTTTTGGCTACTTCTTTACTAAATTTCTTAATCAGTTATATATTGGGGTATCAGAGTATATATTGGGGGTAACTCTCAGCTAACCCCACACCAAATATTAGCTTCATATCTGTAGAACTCAGAGTTAGAGACATTTTTGTGTTTGCTAACTTTGATTGGCAGCCAGCTTGGATCGGGCCAACTTCCAAAACTTTTCTTTCTAATGATTACTGGTTCCGTAAAAAAATTTCCAGGGGTTCATGAAATATTTTGCTGACAGACAAACACACTCACATATAGATTCAGGTAATAATTAAAACACTATTTTAAAATGTCTGACAGAAAATGAGTTGACATGCTAATTTACATTAAATATCAATTTGGTTAATGTCCCCAAATAATACAGTGATAAAGAAAAAAACTGGGTGTTTTAATTACACACTCTATATTTAATCGCCTCACTTGATCCAACATAATTATTACACAGGTATAAATGAACCGGAGTATCTTCTGACAAACATCAAACAACTCATTCCTTAGAAAAGATATAGGGCATGATGAAAAAACATAAACTTTTGTTGTTAGAGCTTCTGCAATAGGATAAAGTAAAAAATAATTTAGAACGCCAAAGGAAATACTAAATGAAAATGAAAGATTCATTGTTTTATTTGCCTTTTCCCTCAGATTTATGTCAGCAGCAGGATGTTGATGTTAGCTTTCTGCAGCCTGATGGAGCTGAATAAGTCTCTATACTCTGATGGATCGTAGAGGACAAACTGTATAGCTCATTATTTTTCACCACCACTGCCAACACTCTTAAAATATCTTTATTGTCATTAGAAAAAAAGTTAATTTCTAACAAGCCTGTACAGAATTGCTAGTCTGAATTTTAATAAATACTGGTTCAGCTACCATCCAAACTGGCTTTATTTTTCTTCACTAAAGATGTTGAGCTGAAAGAGTTAATGATATCTTGACTGCGTGGAGTGTGTGTGTGTGTGTGTGTGTGTGTGTGTGTGTGTG
>NW_013952768.1:180112-182769 GCF_001266775.1 Austrofundulus limnaeus
TGTGTGTGTGTGTGTGTGTGTGTGTGTGTGTGTGTGTAGAAGGCTTTGTTCTGCTGAGCAGAGAAACCTATCTGACAAGCATCTGACATTGATTATTATACTGCAGTGTTTGGCATGATGACATGTATTCTCCCTCTATCGGCACATGAAGCTCAACGAAATGTATGCTTTTCAGATTAGATTGCAAGCTTCTGGTGCTGCCAGCAGTACGTGAACTTGACTGTCTATCAAGCTCTCCATCTCAGCAGTCCTAGTATTTAGTCTATTTGAGAGCGCCTACAAGTCCTCATTATTTGAGCTGTTTATCAATCTACTGTAGCCTTTTCATCCTCTGTGCTAGAAGACCATGGATACAGGGCATGATGTGATAGTAACTAAAATTCATTCTTTCTGTTTGGTCATGTTAGAAATAAAAACAAAAGGGAAGCAGGAGTGAGAAATGCACTCTGCAGGAGTGAACTCTCCCTTCCTTTAGTCTGGAGCTGCTGTACAGTCTCGTTGTGTCATGTAAAGGTTGATAAGGTTCAATGTGAACATGGCAGGCTGTGGACTTAATGAGCTACATGCCTATTTTTTTTTCTCAAGAGGAACTGCTGATACATTCAGGACGTGATTCTTTCTGCAAACTGTGTACTGCTTTATGCATGGTAATTTGGTTAGAGGCTGAGTGGTCACATTATATACAAGCAATATGCACGCTGTCATTTTGCCAAGTCACTGACAACTGATGTTTGGTGTTTTCACATCATTTCCCTGCGACCTAACGGGTAATTCTAATTGGGCAGAAGCAGTCTGGTTTATGGGTGCCCATGAAGTTTAATATTGGGAAATAAAAGTGATTAGGAAAGCTTCAGTGAAGGCAGTGTTCCTTAGAAACAAAAGTTGTTCAACATGTTCAGTGTCTAGCTTAGTTTTTCCTACGATCAACTGGACGTGAGGCCTTTAAAAAAAAATAAATCTTTATCTACAATCCCCTTTTCTGTCCATTTACAAAGTGAGCGTCTAAAAGGGATGTTGCCTCTTTGAAAAGCAGCCGAGGAAGCAAACCGAAAGGCTGGAGCTGAACAAAACACACTTTATGAAATAAAAGTTCACAAGGAAAAGCCTGTTTGCTGTTGTCTTACAGGAGGTGTAGCTTTTTTGTTTTCAGGCATGTTGCATGATGGATGATTCTAGCAAATGCAAAAAAACAAACAAAAAACAAATACCTAAAGGTAGTGTCTCGCCAGGCTATGACTGTTAGAGACTAGTTAGTGACTCAAAATTGCAACAAAATAGGCTAAATTTTCCACTGCAATCTCACTGAATTGTTGACTGTTTTCAACCATGTGACCAGCAGTTTTGTGATGCCAATTTAAAAAAAGAAAAATCACATTTTTCCTTTGTGTGCACAGCTTTCCAAACTGTATTCTAGCCCTTAGACAATATTTTATTGCACACACTCGCTCACATCATGTCCACCTTGATTCATTTTTTTTCTGTCTTGGACATTGGATTCTGTCAACTCTGATGTTTTTTGGCCTAACGAGAGTTCTCCTTCAGGTGTCAAAATGCAGCCCTTGTTCTCAAGAATTTATGGAAATGACAACCCCAACTTGCAAAAAAGTTGGGATGTTTTGTAAAATGTAAATTTATACGTATATATATATATATATATATATATATTGTTATAACTTTATTCAGTCATAAAACAAAATTCTACTGTATATACAATAAAAAAAGAAAATACAAATAAAATGAAATGAAAGGTGGCATATGGCATACAGTATATGTATAATTGAATTTCTTATTTTCAAACATTTGATGAGTTTATTATGTCTATCGTGAATAAAATATAAGAAAGAGATCAGCAAGTCTTTGCAATCTCTTTTCATTTACATTCTACTCTAGCCTGGTCCTTCATATATAGTTCCGTTCAATGTTAGTTTTCCTTCTCTGCTCTGTCTGGGCTTTCTCCCATACGCAAGGATTTCTCTGGTAGAATTTCAACCGGGTCAGTCAGTAAACAGAAGTAGGAGATGTGAACGACAATGACAATTCTCTGTGCTGTTTGTCTGCCTGTAGTTTAGCAATGGGAGCGGTGAAAGTGAGTGAAGCCATTCAGCCCGTGTTGACAAGACTTTCAAATTAAATTAATTTGTCCGACAAAGCCTGCAGCACTCATTTACAGCCATCTCATTTGGCTCGGTGCTTCTCTCTTCCCATTAGGCTGTTTACAGAGCTTTCAGCTTCATGGTTGATCTGGTGCTCTACATACGTCACAGCCAAACGTTAGCGGTTCAGATCCAATCGTTATAAACGTCAACAGAGGCCACGCCTCCAGGAAGCAATAGCTGAGAGTCCAGATCCTCCGTACAAAGCAAAGCGTAGAACAAGGGGCTGGTTTTTACCAGGCTAATTCTACACAAGGTTCCAAAATTTCCTGATTTTAAAGATAAACAATGGGCCTCATGCAAGAACCGTTCGTACGCACAGATTTGTTCTTAAGTTGTGCGTACGAGTGATTTAGGAGAATTTGTGGCATTCACCAATGTAGTGTTTACGCCCATTTCACCTCACCTCATCTCGCCACTGGTTGACCTTTGACCACCTGAGGTCAAAGCCCTCTTCTTTCAAACTAAACTGTTTCAGTCCTCACTGGAGGACTATCAAAAAAA
>NW_013952768.1:182980-189148 GCF_001266775.1 Austrofundulus limnaeus
AAGCACAGCTGTTTAGCGAAGGTTAGCATAATGCTAAATTTTAGCAAAGAAAATGAATGGTTGGGTGTTTGGATGAAAGTTTAAATATTTTAAGTGTATATGTAAAAATAAGTATCCAGTTCTGATCCAAACAGCATGTTTAAGTCATCATGTGATGTTTCTGTCTGCAGATCACGACCCCGACCTTACCTGTGGTCGTCAAGATGGGACACGCCCATGCTGGAATGGGAAAGGTGAGTTATTTAAAGTATACTAGAACGAGCTCACCTTTTGTTTCCAAATCAAGAGAGAACAAGATCATGGCGTCACAGAACCCTTGGCTAGTGTGAGGTTCAAACAGATAAAAAAGAAAAAGTTAAGAGTAGTTTACCTCTAAAGCTTTTAGCTCTAAGAGCTATAAGAAGGAAAACACTAGCTAAAAGCTTAAATCAATCAATCAAATAAACTTTATTTATAAAGCGCTATAACATCAGCCACTGCTGAAACAAAGTGCTGAACACAAAATAAAAACTGAATACAAAAACACAATAAAATCACACAGTTAAATAAGTAAAATCAGCACCAATACAGTAAAAGTTGAGTAAAATCAAATCTCAGTTGGGTTAAAGGCCAGTGAGAAAAAATAAGTTTTTAAACGAGTTTTAAAAATGGACAGTGAATGGGCCTGTCGAACATGCAAGGGCGAGGCGTTCCACAGTTTAGGGGCACTAACAGAGAAGGCCCTATCTCCTCTGAGCTTCCATTTAGAACTGGGAATGACCAGGAGCAGCTGGTCAGCAGACCTGAGTGACCGAGGAGGGTGTAACGGTGAAGAAGCTCTGTTAAATAGGTTGGGGCAAGGTTGTTTAAAGCCTTAAAAACCAACAGAAGGATTTTAAAATGGACTCTAAAACACACAGGCAACCAGTGGAGGGAAGCCAGGACCGGGGTGATGTGCTCCCTTCTACGTGTTCCTCTTAAAAGACGGGCAGTAGCATTTTGCACACATAAATTGTATATTGCCCACAGTGTCTAAAGTTGCAGAGAAACTGGTAGAAAAACAAATTATTAATTATCTAAACACCACACCCTTTACTCTCCACCCTAAGCAGTTTGGCTTTAGAGCCAATTACCCTACTGAGACTGCTACTTGCTACTTGACTGAAAACATCAGAAATCTGTTGGATCGAGGTGGGGCAGTTGGTGCTGTGTTTCTGGATCTCAAGAAAGCCTTTGACACTGTTAATCATAAAATCCTGCTGACAAAACTATTTAGTTTAAATTTTTCCCTGGCAGCACTTAAATGGATAGAGTCTTATCCGACTGACTGCTCCCAACTTGTCAGAATCTAGACATATCATTCAGCAATTCTCAGTCTGTCAACTGGTATTCCTCAAGGATCTACCTTAGGACCTTTGTTGTTTTCGTTTTACATAAATGACCTTCCATCTGTTTGTGCTGATGTATCTGTTCAAATGTATGCTGATGACACCGTAGTTTATGTTCATGGCAGTAATATCTCCCAGGTGGCCGAGAAGCTCACTAACTCCATGGTTAAAATCACAGCTTGGCTGAAACACTCCTGCCTGCAGTTAAACACTTATAAAACCGTGGCGATGTTTTTACAAAATCCAACACTAATTTCAGTGTTGAGACAGATGTTTTTGTATCAGGAGAGAGGTTGCAGATAGTATCTGAATACAAGTATCTGGGAGTGGTAATTGATTCAAATTTGTTATTTAAAACACATATCAAAAGGGTCTGTAATCGTATTAAATTTAACCTCAGTAACTTCTGACATATTCGCTATCAGATGTCCACACAGGCAGCTAAAATGTGCATGCATAGTATGATTCTGTCCTGCATCAATTACTGTTTACCCATTTGGGCTCAAGCTAATGCTACAACTTTAAAACCACTGCAATCACTATATAAACACACTGTAAAAACTCTGGATAAGGGAACAAATATGGTTCATTGTTGTCCAATACTACAAAAACATGGTTTACTCAGTTGGGAAAATTGTTAAGTATTCAAACTTATGTCTTTTCTACAGAATTATTCATGGTCTACCATCACCCCCACTTCAACAGTTTGTTAAAATCCGAACATCTAATAATGTCAGAACCAGACATGCAGTTCGGGGAGACTGTTATTCCTCTTAGGAAAAGTGCTTTTGGCAAAAACACCTTTTCTGTACGAGCTGCCAACAAATGGAATCTTATTCCTGTGATCATTAGAAACTCAAGTTATAACACCTTTAAAATGAAAGAAACAACTTATTGATAATCAGAGCTGTCAACATTAGGCTACAATTAGATTGGCTCTTGCTCCCCTCTGATATCATCTTGTCTCATGTGTGGGTTTATTGTCTATTGTTTGTTTAAAGTTTCTTTTACTAGTTGGTTTATGTATTTTTATATGCATTGTAGCTTATAATATTTTAGATATTTTAAAGTGTATTGTATTTGTTATTTTGTAATTATGTAGTATTACATTTAATACTTTTACATTTAATATTTTAGGGTGACTTTTACCATCTGTCTGGGGACTGCAGGTGAAAAATAGCCTTCTGGCTAATTCTGGCATATGTACAAAAATGTTATTAATATGCACTGTCCCTGTAATAAATAAAGGTTTTAAAAAAGCAGCTCCTTTAATTCCACAGATGATGCTGCTAAAAATGACTTTTCTTTTCAGGATCTCAGAGAGCAGAACTTCAATCTCTGAACTCGTAAAGTTCTTCTTTTTTACTTTGTGATGTCATTTATGAATGGACACTTCCTGGTATCTGGGACAGGAAACGTATGTCCTTAAATGGTGTTTTTGGGGTGGTAATTATGCTCATCACCTCTCCTTGTGCACGAGCACCTTCATCAGTTTACGCTCCTCATTTACACACTTTTCCTGAAGATAGAGTAGTTTGTTGAATCTGACGTGACATGTTCATACGAACCCTTCATACGAACAAAAGTAGGAGAAATTTAGGGTAAGAATACGGACATGTTCTTGCATGCGGCCCAATCTTTTTTTATTTTTTTTGTAATTTTCAACATGTCTTCCTTTACTCCTCCCATTCTGGACCCCTCTGCATGTTTTATCTCACCTTTTTCAGTCCGTCTTCCTGTTTTTTCTGCATTATATATCATAAAATTCAACAGCAAGTTAAAATAAAGAGCTGTGAAATATGTGACTTTGAAACTAACATATTAATCATTTTACTGAAAGAGGTAACCTGTTTGTTTCTGATGTGATGTTCTGTCAAATGATTATTAGTATCTTATCAGCTGTGACATCAGTCATAGGAAGGTAAAGGCAGAAGTCTTTGTTTAGGCTAGGCTAATAATTAGCCAAATGACAGCTTCTGCTGGTGTGAAAGAATGCTGCTACATTGCTTATTAAACCTTTGCAGTTTTGACACCCTTTGTTTAGTTTGTAGCTGGTTTCTCAACTGAACAACATCCATGTCATCCACATTTGTGTGCTGAGTGTAGACCGTGCAAATGTCAGCATCTCAAGACACCAAGATCTTTATGCATTTTCAATATTTCATCTTTGCTACAAACAAATCATCATGAATTGACAAGGGTTTGAATTTTTATTTTTATTTTCTGAGGCAATAAAATAGAACTAAAGAGCTATAATGGACATTTATTCAGTCAGATTTCTTATTTTAGCTACAGGAGTCACCAGGTGCTACCGTAGACTTTTTATATCCATTTTTACACACAGTATATGGAGGTCATGTTTGGAACTATAGCACTGATTATACGTGACTGGGTGGTGCAGAAGATACTAATTAATGTTGGCATATGAAGTGTTCATTGTAATGATACAATGTTGATTTGAACCTTAAAACCACACTTCCATTGAAGCCAAAAGACGTGTTTTGTTTTAAGGTGGTGTTGTCTTTTGTTTGAGCCAGGAAGCATTTGTTCAGCATATTTGTAGCTGAACATGCATGGCACCGGGGCACAGGTATTACACTTATATTATTCACTGTCCTTTTCCTTTTCCTTACAAATATTTGATGTGTCGCCGCGGCCGTGTCTGCAAATGTAGCTGTCTGTCAACGTGTTTTAACAGACTAACTCTCAGCTCCCCCCCGTCAGTGTCAGAGTAACACCCGAGCTCTGATCCGGGCTGCACTCAGGTGTGTAACTGACTGCTCTGTTTCCCCATAATTACATTGTGAGCTCGACACAGTCTCCGGTGCCTGAGTGTGTGCTCGCGCCCGTGTGTCTTTTCACCCCAGGCGGAAACATGTCATTTCCCGTGCTCCTGTCCTTCTGGCAGACAGATACAATATTAAGAGCCACAAATCTGAGTGTGAGTTGAGAGGAGTTGTGGAGGTAGAGGGGGGAAGGGGGGTGGGCCGAGAAGGGAGGAAGTGTGGGGAGATGACAGTAATGATAGCATATAGACAATAGTCGGGGAAGGAGACAAGGATTGAGTGCATTCGTACAAGTCGTGTCAAAAGACAGGATGTGCAGACAAAAAAGATATCAGATATCTAGGTTTGAGAAAGGAGAAGATGAATGCAGCATTGTCACAACGCCTTATCTCAGTCGCAGCATGAATTATCCTATTTGCTTTTCTTTTTTTTCTTTTTTTTACTTCATGCTCAATTATCTTTCACAGCAGAAGCCTGTCAGGTGTGTGGTGTTATCCCTTCTTGAGTTTCCATTGATTTCTCATTGTGTTTATGCCCACTGTTGAATGTTGGCTACAGTGTGAAACTAGTAAATCTGTATGCAGCGCAGCACCCATGTTACTTCCTGAATCTTTATTGTCTATTATGTCATTATTAAGTCAGCAGGAGGATCGTCTCTTTAGCCTGTGATTATCAGGAGGTTAGCAGTAAATTTAGAGATTATTGGATAATTTCATGTAAACTGAAATTCAGAGTAACCACCACTGATTAGTGCTAATGGCAATTTTTTTCACTTTGCAAATTCAATGAAGCACACACATCTACGTCCTTTGATGCAGGGGTTTGAGGAATGGGATTATAGCTTGTAATCAGTGCTTTGCAGAAATGCATTCAATTATTTATTTTACAGATCATTTTCGAATGTGTTTCCTAAATTTACAATACTTTTACAAATCAGTACTTCTACAGCTTCCTGTGAACAAGCACAATCAAACGAAAAGATCCAGCTAAAATGTAAAATCACATAATTTGGAAAACATATTTGAAGTAAAATGTAGTGTTTAAACCACATGGAATGAGTTTGAAACATCATCATCATTATCAGGCAGTTAAAAAGCAGGATATCATCTGTGCACGCGAGGTTTAATCTAACAGAACCAAAATAAAATCATGAAACCAAAACCAAATTTGAACTTTTTTCCACACTTTTTGAATAATTTCACTACCAATTTGCTTTGATGGCAGCATTTTTAGAAAAACAAATAATAAATCTAAATTTGCAAATGACTCAGGTACTTTGAAGTTTCTTATTATCCATAAAAATAGTTGTTTTCAACTAATATTGGTTCATCTTCGTGTTAGTTATTAACATATATTAATACATTTTATATTAAATGCTTATATTGAATAAATCTGGGATCTCTGCATTTTTGGTTGATTTCAGATTCGTTTATCAGTTTCTGTATCATTTTGTAGATTAAAATGGTTTAAAAACTTGCAAACATATTTTGCTTAAGAGTTTGTCATAATAAGAGAGGAAGGAAAAAGGTGGAGTTGGAACAAAATATTGCATTTAATGTAATTTACCATCAACAAAGACATCTCCATACAGCCCACGTTTCTGTTCTGTTATCGTACTAAACAAAATATGATTTCCATTTACAGGTAGACAACAATTTGCATGACTTTTGGAGAGAAACTTGGTCCAGCTTTCTCTTGGAGTCTCTCTCTCTCTCTCCCCCTCTCTCTCTCTCTCTCTCTCTCTCTCTCTCTCTCTCTCTCTCTCTCTCTCGGACTCCCACAGTTCCTTGTGACCACCCTCCTGCTGAGCCCCAAGCCTCATAAAACAGCCAGATTTCTGTTCCATAGGTCACGTCAGCCGACTGGCACGCTTGAGCCCTGTTGACAGCTTGTTGTTTACAGTATGTGCTGTCAGCGTGGGGCTGCCTCCGCCGATCAGGGACCTGGTGGGAGGTGGATACCTGTGTGTGTGTGTGTGTGTGTGTGTGTGTGTGTGTGTGTGTGTGTGTGTGTGT
>NW_013952768.1:189232-199769 GCF_001266775.1 Austrofundulus limnaeus
GTGTGTGTGTGTGTGTGTGTGTGTGTGTGTGTGTGTGTGTGTGTGTGGAGCAGGTTTGGTGGGGTGGTAGTGGGAGGGGGGTGGGGGCAGGTAGAAGCAGAGGTAGTGGAGGTGCAGTGGCAATAGGGAGTTGATGTCAGCAGGGGGTCTGGAATGGGTTGCTTAGCAGGGAGCCCCGTGGCACGAGATCCAGTGGTCTTTGATGCTCTGTGGTTCTGAGAGAGAGGCAGCACGAGTGGGGGGGAGAGGAGGGGGAGGAGTGGGGAGAGGAAGAAAGATAGAAATGAGGAGTGAAAGAGAAAAAGGTTACCTGTGGCTCAGCCAGCGTTTGGGCACAGAAGGGCTGGGGGTGGTGGAGGGGTGAGGGGGAGCGAACAACTTTGATATGAGTCCAGGTTTTGAGGAGAGAGCATTGATTAGTGAGCGAGGCGGCAAGGAGAGGGTGGTGTCAGAGCAGAGGGATGGAGTTGAGATGAAGATGGCCAGAGTTCAACCGCAGCAACACTTCTAGCTTTTTCTGAAGGAGAAGGCTTGGCGTGTCGGCTCAGGATGTTGTAGCCACGGCGTGGAAATGCTTTCACCACACATGCTGTATATTGATTACAAGACTGAAACACACTGGATAAAGTTTTAAGACATCCATCTCTTGTTGCTGCTTGCTGAGAGAGTGAAAGTCTTTCATCTCTCTCCCATGTGTTTCAGCAGGAACATAGGGGAGTTTACTCCCTCTGTGAGCGGGTGCATCTCTGTGGTGTGTGTGTGTGTGTGTGTTTAGAAGTGCGCACGAGCACACATTGTTCAGAGGGAACTCTCTGTGCATATTCCAAAGCAACAAAGGCAGAGTCCTGCTGGGCTGCTGTGTATCAATAGATCAGAGGTGTTCGCTCGTGTGTGCGTGAGCGTAYACGACGATGCATGTGCAGCGCTGCCTCGTGCACAGTTATCGGGACACCAAACAGGCAAAACACCCGCTGGGCCTAGCACTCTCCACAGTACACCCAGGCTCCCACAATGCATCAGTATTTCAAAGCTCCACATCCYGGGAGACTTTGCTCTAACAGTGAGGTTTCTTCTTCCAGGAAGTGACACATCCTCCTGCTGAGACGCAACTTCCACAATGCACCGAGGTGGCTCCTATAGAGATTTGCACACAGTGTGTTTGCACACGTYGGAGGCTGCAACACTGCAAACATTGTTCTGTTTTTCTTCGCTTCTTATTTGCTTCGTTCTTGCCCTCCGCTGCTTTAGCWATGGTTCCATTCTGGATCCCAGTTTAGGGTCAGCAGACTGTGTTTAAAAACTGACAGCAGCAAAAATGATCCTGTGTCTCTGTGTTCTGGAAAATATTTTTCAGTGACAGGGAGTAACCCAAGGTGAGCTTGACATATACTTCAATTTCTTTATACAGAGATCTCTGATCCCACGGTCAGTTTACAAAGGATGTGAAATGGGCTCGAACTCAGCCGACAGCTTGCTGTAAACCCTCTGTGTGCGCCTCTGAAGGAACAAGACTTTGCAGGAATCTGTCATTGATGGAGGGCATGAGTGACTGGAAACCCATCTTGACCTAAATTTAGMTGACTGACTTGTTTTGCTCAGCTGAACTCCTGTAGCTTTACTCCGCAACTGCTTTCTTCCGCAGCACACCCACTGTTTTCATAAAAAATAACTCCTCTCTAGACAAGCATAGATGCTTGTTTCCACARGAAAGAAAAAAAAATCCAGCTGAAAAATATTTGAGTAGTGGCTCATTTTTGGTTCAACACAGAGGAGCTTTATTTATTATCAGTACGTTAACCACTCTGCAGACAAATTAGCTGTATGTGTGAAGTTTTGATAAAATATAAAATATTTTCTGCTTGACTGTGTTGGTTTCCTGAAGAAGTTGCATCTCTGTGTGATTGTGAAATAGTACATTAGCAGTCAGAGATCCTTTTTAATGCTCTGCCATTGGGTGCGGGTCGGCGTACTGTTCTTTGGTTGTCCTTCTGTGCGTTAGTGGGCGTGAAATTCTGTCCTTCACACTGTCTTGTCACTTTAGACCCTGAACAGAGAAATTGATTTCAGTCCAGATTCACATGATAATTGTTCTTGACCTAACAGAGGTCTGAAAACATTTTGGGGTCAAAGGTCAAATGTGAAGGTCAGGTAAAGTCATCTTTGTGGCTTAAATCTCCTTACTTTGGATCATACACAAGTGTTTGGTCACTGAAATTAATGATATGGTAAATATCATAGAGGAAGTCATGTTTAGACATTATTGATATAGTAACATACTAGGGGTGCAACAATACATGTACCCGTATCGACCGTATCGAACAGTGCTTAGGTTCAATACACACTTGTATCGAACAATACAGATTTTTAAAATTTACTTTATCAACTTGTCTTCTGAAGAGGCTCTGTGTTAAAGGATCAGTGGATCTGTGTTTGACCACTCCACCTAGGCTGCATTTTTGAGTGCAGATCCACTGAGAAACTTGCTGTTTCAGCAACATTTAATTTAAAAACTGTACTTTTGAGGTTAAACAAATGTTCACAATTAATTTAAATAAATTACAAGTTAAAAGAGGCATGGAAATTTATCTCTTTTGTATCGAAAAAATATTGAACCGTGAGACTAAAGTATCGAAACTAAACGAATTGTGAATTTTCTGTATCTTTGCACCCCATTACATACTTAGAATATTTAAAGAGGACCTTTTATGAGGTCCTAGAACAAGTTAGGATACATCTGTGGACTATGCAAACATCCGTCCGTCCATCCATTTTCTGCCGCTTATCCGGGTTTGAGTCGCGGGGGCAGCAGCCTAAGCAAAGAGACCCAGACTTYMCTCTCCCCATCCACTTGGGCYAGCTCATCCAGGGGAATGCCAAGGCGTTCCCAGGCCATTCGAGAGACATAGTCCATCCAGCATGTCCTGGGTCTTCCTCTGGGYCTCYTTGTGATTTAATCACAAAATGAATCTCAGATAGTGAGATTGCACCACTTTAGTTTTGCCTGTTCTGAGCTCCCTTCAGAATGAGCTTTTATACAAATAAGTTGCTGTTGGTAACGCCCTCTCAACTTTTTGTTTTCATTAGCTCCACCCTCCCAACATGGCGTTTATGTTAGCACTTCAGAAATGTGAAAATGAGTAGTTTAGGCWGATGCATAATGGTACAACAGTAGTAGATGGTTTGTGCACAGTGCAGCTACCCCCAGGGCTTGGTAGGGACAGACTGGAGCGTCCGACCAAAGTCAAATGCCTTGGTACCGGGCAGGTCAAAGCGTGCCCTTCGCCGATCCTGAAGCCGGCGTAGACGAACCGAGCGGTGGTCAAGGTCTGCGCCCAGCAGCCTGGAGGCTCCCGTGAGACAAACGCAATCATCCAGTACAATTCCTCCCTGCCAGATCGGTGGACGACGATGCGCTATGCGCTGTGCRGCCACCCTAGGGGAGAGAGTACAGACTGGTGCCCGGGGAGGGCAACGTGCGTCTGTGGCCGCTTCCTGATGATGGCGTAGTGAAGGGGGTAGTCGATCATGGCAGCGCGTTCAACAATAGTTTGTGCTAAATGACAAATCATGTTCATGCCAAACTGCAACACTAAACACACAAAACATTACTTACCGCCATCATCAATTTGTGATGAATAGTAGGGACAGAAGTTTCCTTCAGCTGAAAGTCTTTGGGTAAATCCTGCTGTGGGCTGTTAGTAGTTTTCAAAGGAGTCCATCCTGAAATTATTTACACTTGGTCACCAGGATTGTGACATAACTATCCACAGGTTTTTGAAACGATTTATTTGCTGACACACACAAAAATTAAAAAAAAAACAGTTACATATTGTCAAAAAACAACTGGGAGGTTTTATTTTTTGGCACTTGGACTTTTTCCAGAAGCAGCAGAGACCCAAACTGAACATGTAAAAAAGTGAATTTTGCATAGTAGGTCCCCTGTCCAAAAATAGAGGTCAACAAGTAACTGCATGCCCAGTGCTTTGAATGCAGACAAGCCTAGGGCAGGCAAAGACCACCCATGCTTTGGCATCAAGTTCTACCTTGTTTAAATGATAATGATAATAATGATGATTGTGTAAAGCTAAGACTGTGACTCAATGCATTGCTTTCCAACTTTACAAAGTTACAAAGTTAAAAATAACTTCTGCTTTATGATTCACCATCCAAAATTCAAAACATAATTTGGACAAGTGGACATAAAAATGGATATATCTACTGTATCTATCAGAGACTAAACTGCACACTCTTGCTGGAAGGTTGCACTTACATATATTGCAGTTCAAGCTTTAGATGTTGCTGCATCTTCTGTATCTGCTTCTGTGCTCCTACATTGTTGAATGTTTGAGCTGGACACATGTAATTAAAATTCCAAGCAGTGATGAAGGCCCTCCTTGCACTGGGGCGTCTGCTGACTCGTTTCTCCAGCCCTCTGAACACAGCACTAGTTCTGACTACAGTATATCAGAGGCAAAATACTGACGCTACTTCTAAATATTTGCAAAGTTTCACGATGCTCTGCCCACCGGAAAATAATGAAAAATGGCTTCTTTTTTTCACACAGCTAGCTTAGGTCAAATGGAAGGGAAATTGTTGTGTCATCTCTGCTCATAGCTTGATGATTAAACGCCATTTTAGTCAGCTCTGACATGTCTGTCTAATAGCATCAGAACGTCTGTTTTTTCAAAAATTCAACAATTTTTACCCAAGTGGCATAAAACATCAACCAATGGGTGCAAAGAGGGGATACAACTGAGGAGAAGAATAAATTTATTGTCACTTTCCAAACAAGAGGAATTCATATATGTGTCATTGAAGAATAAAAATGCTGTCCTGCAAACCAGTTCAGCCCAAAATATTCAAACCAATTTATATTCAGCTGTGATGGACATGCCACTTGGCCAGAATGAACCCCACCCCTCAAACAATGACTGCTGGACATGGGCGCAGGGACCCCGAGAAAGGAATAAGCAGGTAAAGATAATGGATGGATAAATTTACATGAAGTTATTTATTTTTAATGATATTAAAATACAGTCAGATTCAGTATATTCTAAGAAACCATCACTTTGTTGCAATCCGTCATCCTGAGCTCATGGCAGCAGGTAACAGTGGAAAGAAACAACTACCTTTACATAAAGGAATGAACCTCTTTTATAGAATATGAGTGTATTTATTATAAGAACAAATAAATTTCATCAATATTTGTTGTAAGTGGATCTAAAATGGATATAAAAGATAACAACTAACTAAACATACCAAAGGTTTAATGGTCTACCAGACTAAAAGCCATGTTAGGCACAAAACTCTTGAGCATTAAGCAGACCAAGTGTTCAGAAATTAAAATGCATAAAAAGACATTCTGATCAGTTTGTCCTCCAGCTCTGTAGCGGCATAGAGCAGTAAAGTCTTTTATAAAATCATCCTTTGCTGCAGAAACAACTCAAACAAAAAGAGCTGCACRTGGCTGAAAAAGGCAGTGGATCCTTTATCAGCTGTGTGAAGAAGAGCACAAGTAAAAATAACACAGGTGTATTTTGCAAAGGTATTCATGTAAAAATCCCCAAGTTACACATTGTCCAAAAYTTCATTGTCATCTGTTAGGCTGGCTGCGCAGTATTGTTGTCGAGGAACAGGAGTTACCATCGTTACAATGTTTCATATCTTTTGTGAAAACGGACTGTGCTTCAGTCTCAGATGGAGAGGGAGCAGGAGTTGACCAATCACACCTCTTATTAGTTCAGGTTTACAATCAGTTTGAAACTAGTTTGCTTWATTAAGCAGCCTTTGCTATAAATTATATTGTTGAGTGTGTGTTTGTGCTCATTGTTCATCATGTGTCTTTGTGTGGTCCTGTGATGGACTGGTGATCTGTACCCCTCCTCTCGCTCATTGACTGCTGGTTCACCAGGTCCCCAAGACCCAGAACAGGATTAAGAGACACACAAAACAAGTGAGCGAGGGATTAGACAAGTCTTGCTGCTTGGATTTGAGGTTTATTTAGTGCTGAATTATTAAACCTGAGGTAAACAATCATATCATCAAACAGAATGCAGTTGGCCTCGTCCCTTTCTCATGACGACTGGTTTATTAAAGGAGCCTGTAGATGTTACAGTAATGTAGACAACACTCTGGACCAGGTACATTAACACTATGGGATGGTTTTTTTTCAAAGGATAATTGATTTTTACTGTAGTCCTGCCAAATAAATCAGCAAATAGCATTCAGCAGTTGAGGTATTTGCTTTTGCATAGTGTTTAAGATGTTTTCAGTGATCCTGCTTTGGCAGAGCTTTCTGCCCTGGAGTGGCTTGTATATAATGGACTGCCATGAAATCATAATTGCGTGTTTATGAACAAACCAGCTGGTTGAGGCAGAGAGTAATTATTTTCCCTGCGTTCTCCTTTCCGCACACCGAACACTACCGTGTGATAACAGCTCTGGTTGTAAATAAACAGTAGGGAAAATAGAGGAATACAGCTATAAGGGAAAATGAAAGCTCTGTAGTTCTTTCCGTCTGATGCTTCTGTATTTACAAATCACCCTTTGTACGGCCCTTCCTTTTTTCTTCTTTTTGTGCTCCATTGTGCCACAAGGAATGGGAAATTGTTTTGGAATGGCCACTGCAGTGTTAGCCTCTCCTGTGTTCGTTTTATGATAATCAATATAATACAGTAATTTATGATAATAAACATCATTATTTTGGCCTGACCACAGAGTTACTTTGAAGGGAATTTATTTACAGCTTTTCACGAATTGTTTGCATATAAAAGTAAAAGTCTTCATGTACAGTAGTAGGGACCTGTCAGAAACAGCCAACAGCACTGCAACATTTATGTCTGTCCACTTTCCTTCGACGGTGTTCATCCAAAAACTGACATTTGACATATGGACCCCCTGATATCTCTATTTGTGATAGAAATAAGTTGATCAGTTCAGTTCTCACCCCTGAGTTAGGATTTTTACAGTTCTGGGTAGTAGGGGTGCAACAATACATGTATCTGTATGGAACCGTTCATCACACACTTAATGAACAACACATGTTTTTAAAATTTATTTTATCAGCTTGTCCTCCAAAGGTACTCTGTGTTGAAAGCTCAGTGGATCTGTGTTTGACTACTCCACCTAGGCTGCATTGTCGAGCACAGATCCACTGAGAAACTTGCTGTTTCAGCAACATTTAATTTATGAGGTTAAACAAATTATAGCAGTTTATACAAAATCTTTATTTCACATATTTTTGCTGTGTCTTTTTGGACATGACAGTTTTAACCCTAAAGAGGTAAAGTCGGGTTAATTATATAAAAGACTGTCCATGTGCATGTCCTGTGCTGTCCACACAGTATACTGTTTCTTGCAACATGTTACAAGTTAAATACAAATTGCAAAGTGGGTGATGAAAAGTGGACCCATTCTGTAGAACTATCAGAAACATCTAAAAATCTACCACAAAATCTCATAGTTCTGATTGCTATCTACTGCAGGTAAGATGCTGACTACTCAGAAGTACTGCGTACAAGCCATGAACTGGATGTAAAACACAACAACAGCAAATTAAACTCAGTTTTCAGTAGTATACCAGATTCTGAGGCTCAGCCAGAGGACAGAAATACAATCCACTACAAACCCTGAAGTGTACCATAACATAGAGTGATTTCATTTAAGTATCAACATATCTTTTGATTTCATCTTTACTGGTGTATCCAGTCAGGATAATTAAAACACTAAAACCCTTTAAAAAAAACTGCACTTTACTGCAGCCGAGGAGAATGATGAGATCAGATTTGGATCTCTCCCAGTTCTTCATTTTGCAGCAGGTTTTTTCAGTGCACTCACAGTGAACAGCTCTTTGTTTGAAGAATRAAGCAGCTCCTGGTGTAAAAAAAAGAGCTAGTTTTGTACCTATGACATTCAACTACTGTCGTCCCAGAAACAAACCTTGGTGATTCCAGGCAGAGTTGGTCTGATGTGGATCTGGAAGTAGAATGATATCATCAGGGCCAATGAGAGCTGACCTGCTCAGGCTGGAACACAGCACAGTTATCCTGTCTCATTAACGAAGCCACTGCTCTCACATTTAGACTCGTTAGCTGCCCTGAATGAACAACCAGCAGCCCGCTGAGGATTCGAGGGTTAATTGTGGCTCGTGTCAGAACTTGGACCTGGCCAGCTCAATAATGGGCTGCAGTTATTGGCTTGCTGACTGTTGTGTGTAGGTCTGTGTGGGATTTTGGAGCTCGCATACGTACATGTGTGCAGTCTGTCTCGAGGTATTGGCTTTGGTGGTGACCCAGGGTCAGCTCTGCCTCTACATGCTGTCTGTAATGACAAACAGTTGACTCGAGGGAGGAGTTCACGGTCTGGAGGCCTCTAAACAAGAGAGACAAGCATACCTCTGCAGTGAAGGATTGTTTTTTTTTTTTTTTTTAATCTGCTACAGATCCTTACAAACATACAAACTACAAATAAATCTTTGGAGCATGTGCATAAAAAATAGATCCCAACTGGACATAACCAGACATAAACTGGGGTGGTGAGTTATCAGAGTATGTGACTCCCATCATAACTGTAGTTCAGTATTAGTAAATGTTCTGCTATGTCGGTTAGCTGTGATGGCCATCTTGAACWGGATAAACTTTAAAAATTAATTGTAGATGTACAACAAAAGATTACTTTGTTTAATTTAAATCTATCCAGTGGATTATTAGGACCCCCACACATGAAGTGGGGATCATATTGTTTTTGTACCGTTTATTTGTTTATTTTCAGTGATTTTTGGTCAACCGTAGCATGGAAACAGCTGCACTGATCAACATGAAATTTGGCAGGAACGTAGATGTGTCCGATGTGTGTGCCAGCCAACAGTTTTATGATAGACCCCATATTTTAGGTGGGGTCTCCATCTGAAAAGGGGGTGTCTGGACATAAAAAAAATGCTTATAACCAAAAAAAAAAAAAAATCAACATAGGAGCTTCAGATATATATTTATTTATTTATTTTTTTTAGCTCTGATGAGGGACTATCCACCCGGCCCACAAATCTGCTCTGGTGAGTTCTGAGTTCTGGTGCTTTGTGTACCTGCGAGGGTCTTACCTCGCTATTACACATTATTGCCTTTTTGTCATAGTGGGTGATAACTACAGCATATTATCACAAGGAGGGAAATACATGCATTTTATTTGTATACAGTACAGTAAATGTGTTTTTATTGTTTGTTCATTGTAGTTTTAGAACATCCTTAAAATGTAATGATGAAGTATTCTAACAAAACAACCAGTTCTGACACGGATTTATCGTTTCGTTATTGAATTGTTTGGATAATTATATTATTTATACACAGTCCAATTTTTTTAAATTGCATTTGTTAAGGGTAACATCTTAATATTTTAATATAATCTATCAACTAAGCTTGTTGTGCTCGGCAAAGTTTGTAAAAATGTAGGTGCTCTTTGCCGTTTCCAAAAACCTGTCATCACATGTTTAGTGTTGTTTTGATCAAACTGGTGTTTAAAATTCAAAAATGAGCTGTTTTATTTTATTTTACTTACATGTTTTTGGTCATAGTACAAAAATAGAATTAAGGAATTAATTTGACTATTAACAGGTCCACACAAGAGCATTTAGGTAACTTTTGCCAAAAAATACTTTTTACATAATAAACTTTATTTTTTACATATTTTTTAATTGGGTTTCGATTCAAGTAAAATATAGAGATTTTTGAACAATTTTTTTGAGTTACCAGATCGCTTTTTGTGAGTTAAATGAAAAGCTGATCAGCAGATCTGTAGAAAGACTCAGCTTTAGTTACTGTTATTGAAGAAGGTCTGAACAATGTGAACCAAAACAAAATGTTTGGTTTGTGATGGTGTGTTGGTTGTTTTTCCACTGTGCTGTCTAAACTTAAAACTGCATTTTCCCACAATTATATAATACTACGTTTTCCTCCTTTGGCCATGTTCTTTTGTAAAATAAAAGCAAAAACAAACAAAAAAAAAACATCTGATCTTTGCTTCTGAGTTTGAACTGAGTCCCTGCCTCAGAGAAGCCTGTACTGCAGAGTCCAGTCCGTCGCTGTGGTCCTTGAGCTGTCTGTGTGTTTTGAACAAGAGGCCAGGGAGCTGGAGAGCACAGAGGACAGCCGCCTGTATTCCTGAATCTGTTGTTGCCTSAATGTTGCCTAAAATACCCAGCAGTCTTTTTACTTTAATGAGGACTGAGTCCAGCTGCAGAGCTCTGTAGTGAGTGTGTTTCTGTGTAAAACAGGATGTGGCTTTATGCTATATAAAGCAAGTGTTGGAATGAACAGTCATGGCTTGTGTGTGTGTGTGTGTGTGTGTGTGCCTGAAATGTCTGGTTGTAGTTTGAGATTGCTTCAGCTAAATCAGACGTCTCAGTGTATGAGAGAGACTGTATGATTGGCTCTGCGTAGGTGTAAAACCATTCTGCTTTTTTTCTTTTTGCTTTCTTACAATATGTTTTCTTAAATTATCTCTTTTTCTTATCCTACATCCCCTCTACACACACACACACACACAC
>NW_013952768.1:200980-203352 GCF_001266775.1 Austrofundulus limnaeus
GGGTCAAACAATGTTTTAGTCAAACAGAACCAACAAGAATGAAACAAAAAGTAAAGAATTAGAGAAAAAAATAAACCTGATGTTTGCAGGTACATTAAACTTAGATGGCAATGCAGAATGTTTAAGAGATAGAAGGAAAGGAGGATGTTAGGTTTATTAAGACCTAAAACCTGAAGTTCTGCTGTTTATGTTAAAGTTGTCATATTGATGATTAATTAGTGCGGACGCATACTGAATGCTGTTGATGTTAAAACTCTTAACAAAATTTGATTGTCCACAATAAGTTGTATATTAGTGATTTACTTTGATTCTGTAAATAAATGATCTCACTTATTTTAGATCAAACTAATCCCTGAGTCAAGTTCGTCTTGTTGTGTGGTCTCATATTAACACAGATGGGTCATTTTTTCCTTAAACAGAAGAACCCGTGAATTCCCTTATAACAGTTGTTATAAAAAGTGTAGTTAAATCCTTATAAGGTGTATAATCACTACAATTGTTATCATTTACTTTAAACAATAAGAGAATCAACAAGTCTCTATTTAGTTTTAGTGTTTGTCTCTATAACTTACTTCCTTATTTACTATGACATCATATCCGGGGTGTGACAACCTTTACTATAAACATTAGCTACGTTTACATGGACATAAGTAATCAGATTAAAAGGTCGTTCGGAATAAAAATGCGTCATGTAAACAGTCCATTCGGATTATTCTGATCCGATTGAGCTCGATCCGAATGAATTTTTAATCCGAATGAAAAGGGTGGGTTATGCCGATTGATAATCAGAATAACGTTCATGTAAACACTTAATCCGATCATCTTATTCTGATTGTAGAAAACTGACCTGTGTGCGCGCATGTCTGCTGACTTTCATTCACCCGGTTCTGCTATTTTAGAGGAGGTGGGGCAGCAGCGTTTCCAGCTGTGCTGCACCGTGCAGAACTTTTCCTCCACGCTCTCTTAACAGATGAAAAAGGAGGCAAACAGCAGACGTTGCTTCGCAAAAAATGAAAATAAAAAACACGTATTGCTTCATCTGCAGCTCAACCGGGAAGTAACGACGTCTCTACCGTTATTAAAAACTGACACGGGTCCGTCCTGAGCACACAGAGGAGCTTTGTTTATGTTTGTAACACGGAAGTACAGCTGAAAGTTTACAACACTGTGCATGTAAACACTTTTCATGATGGGATTGTGTCCTTGTAAACAGTACATTCGGATTATTTAATCCGAATACATTTCAATCAGATCAAAAAATTTTGTGCATGTAAACATAGGTACTGTTAGAATACGTGATTAAGTAAAAGTTAGTAAACTTCATTTATATAGCACCTTTCAGAGATATAAAATCAAAAAGTGCTTCAAAATAAAAGCAATAAAATAAAATAGATTAAAAACATGATAAAAGCATTACATTCTTACAAGTAGTAAAAAAACGTAGCTAAAAGCCTAAATTCTGGGCCASTTGGTCCAGATCTGTAAGGCAGGGGAGTTCAGTCAGGATGGACCTCAGTGCTGTGATTAGGGGTGTAAMTCACCAACTTTATCATGATACAATATTCATCGATATGTTTGGAGGACAATTCGATATTTCTCGATGTCACAAAGTCTGTCATGATACGATTTAGATTAAGTTCAATTCACAAGTCTGCGATCGATATAATGCGATATCATTTGCCCATCTAACACAATGACTGTGTTAGATTGGCTATTGGTTCACATCGAGCAAATAATGACGATATAGATTGATATTTTCATTTTGCCTCGATATAACTGAATCATGAACCATTCAAATCGATATATCGGTATAGATCGATGTATCGTTACACCCCTAGCTGTGATATGATCCATTTTATATGTCTGCTAATAAACATTCAAGTCTGAGTACTGGAYCAGGTTCCTGCACATGATTCTGGATCTTGATGTACATGTTACGTTTCAAATATTTCACATGAATGATGATTTGTAGACCAGGTGTCCTCATATAATGGATCATGATTTGGACCAGGATCTAAATAAATTTTTATCTGGACCCAGATCAGATGTTAATTTCACATACTATTGATATATATTTTTTATTTCTTAATGTTTGTTAGTTTTTACGGTAATTAGCTTAAAGGGATCCACGATTGTTTAGAATTCATTTGATAAACATATATTTTAACTGCAAAATATGTATAGTCTGTAAAAAGACTGCAGACCGTTAAGTTTAGTAAATTTTTAAAAATATATTGTAACACGGAAGGAGCCATTTTATTTACATGCAAAGCATTCTGGGTAAATGATGACATCGACTAGGTCCTCGGTGCGAGGCTGCTAGCGAGCTATATCCACCCTGAAGGTTAATCTTGGACAATATCTGATGATCG
>NW_013952768.1:205821-209310 GCF_001266775.1 Austrofundulus limnaeus
AGAATAATCGATTAATCGAAAAAATAATCGTTAGATTAATTGATTAGAAAATAATCGTTTGAAACAGCACTAGATTTTTGTAAGAATAAACATAAAGAAACTGATCAGTTTTAAAGTAACATCTTTATGAACATGGAATTTTGGAGATTAGAAATTTTGGTTTTGACCACATTCAAKTAACTGTTGGCTATTTAATGCAAATAAAATATGTTCATAACTTCTTCACAGAACCACATTTCAAAATGGTTGAAATATCTCTTTAAAGTTTATTTTTGTTTTATCCACCTTTTTTCCATAAAATGTGAACATGTTGATTGGCTTGTCTGTAAAAGTCTGTTTATCTGTGCTCACACAGTAATAATTACAAAAGCAAGAGGTAGAACAGCTTGTTTGTGATGCCATCACACCTTGCCTTTATGTGTTGTGTAAACCACAATTAGGTGTAAATGACTCAGTACTGTGGATAACGCTATTTSACTAGATTAGATCAAAATGAGATGCAAAACTTAGTTTTCTGAATAATTYAAAGACGTTTTGGTGCACCTACTTGTTATTACATACACACATTTTGAAAAAAAAAAGATGTTTGTTAAGGTGAAAAAAATGTATTTTTATTTTGGATGTATTCAGTTAAATATATCTGAGATAACATTTCTCTTCATATTAGTGCAGTTATCATTTTTCTCAGATGTGTCACATTATATCAGGTTTCTTCTTTATATAACACATTACCTTTTTTACAGAGTGAGATTTATGTTTTTCTTTAGGTATGAAAGTAAAAGAAGCGAATAATAATGTAAAATATTTTTCCTATTCTAAATAACAGATAACATTGTATAATTTAATAAATTAATAAATGGATTTGTTCTCTGCATAAAACTGTAAATGTAAACAAAATGAATGAAGTAAAGAGTTTCCTCAAATGTGTGACTATATTCTTCTGCAGAATAAATGGGTCAGGGGATTTTTTTATTCCTAATATTTTTGTTGATGAAGGATTAAAATTTAAATTGTTCTTCAAAGTCATATKATAGATTAAATTAACATTTAAATACGATCTTTGTAAGTTTTTGGTTTGAATTTTCTGCTGGCTTTCTAAAAGTGGCATAAACACCTACAGTAATTGTGGGTGTACTGGTACTAATGGGGACCTAAGCCTTGTCCCCATGGGGGGAAATGCCTTTGGTTGGTTAAGGGTTAGGTTTAGGTCAGGTTTAGGGTCAGGTATGTACCTGTGAGGTTAGGGTAAGGGGTCAGGGTTAGGTTGTAGAAATTAATGGACTTCAGCGCAATGTCTCCATAAAGATAGCAGTACTAGACCATGTGTGTGTGTGTGTGTGTGTGTGTGTGTGTGTGTGTGTGTGTGTGTGTGCGATAGAGAGTTAATTATGTGGAACACTGGAGCGTCACAAGCTTTGAAGAAGGAGAACCTAATGTTCTACATTATTGATGAGTGACACACATTGCCAACATGATCATAAACACAACACAAGTGCATTCATATGTGCTGTCACACACACACACACACGCACACACCCACACACACACGTACTTTTGGCAGTGATCCTTCCAATAGTTGCGAAGTGTTAAACAGTGGTTGCTGACACAGTTAGAGTACCTGCTATACGTTAGACTTCCATCAGCTCCCTCTCTGCTCCATATGGGACTGTCATCGGTCCCGTGTGCTACATTATTTAACAGACGGAGTTTTTGATCCCACAGCAGAAGCTGATCTCAGTCCATCATTAATGCTGAATTTGGCTTATCATTATTGTCTTAATCACACAAGCAAACATGCATGAACGCACAATAATTATGCCCGTATTATGACTTTCGAAGTAAGAGCCGCTAAATTAATTATAGTGTAGTGCTTTGCCTCGGTCTAAATGTGCTGGTTTAGTTAAAGCAACAAAACTGATTTCTTTTCTTCCTAGAGTATTTCACATATTCAGGCCAGTAGTTTACTTTCTTGTATTTTCTTGTATTTATCTGCCCATGTCAAGTTTGCAGACGCACAGCTTGCTTTCTGCAACGTCCTTCGTAATTAAATGGCTGCAAATGGTTGACCCGGGCCAGCCTGGCTTCAACACAGGGTTTAGTGTGTTTGCATTAGCCTTATTGTTATGATCAGTGTCTGTGTTTATTATTATAGTGTTCTGTCTTGTCCTCTTTTTGTTTTTTCCTCCTGTCTGTTTTTGCCCCGCCCACTCACACCTGATCCTCTTGTGTCTTCCCCGGGTGTTTCTGGTTTSCCCTCATTAGTTTCCCTTTAAATTCTGTGTKGTTTCTTCGGTGTGTGTCAAATCCTTGTTTGCTGTTAGTAGTTCATGTCCATGCTAAGCCAAGTTTTGTTTCTTGTTTGCTGCCATGCCAGCTTTTTGTTTTCCTTCAATAAATATTTTTTGCCACACTCACTCAGTCCTGCATCTTGGGGTTCAAAATCAACCAAGCCCAAACATATGGCCCAGTTCCACCCAAAATTTCTAGAACCCCGAGACCTGTGGTTTTATACGGGCTGCTCTGCTCGATTTGATGTCAGCAACTGTGGCTCTTTGATTGGTTCACTGGCTGGAAAGTCACATTACACAGATGAAAGTAACTTTAAGTGAATTGTTTGCAGCAACTAATATTTTTTCACATGAATTTAACTACATTCCAACAGTAGTGAGCTACCAAACAACAAGCTAACAAAAACTAACATTAGCCTTCAGCCGTCGTCCTGTCCTCTGGTCATGAGCATCATACTGTCTGGTACTTTTCCTTCAAGTTTGGTGTGGTCCATTATTGTTGTGTCACAAACAAAATGAAATATGATTTGCACATGGTTAATATTATGATCCCGCCCACATCGAGGCAGTTCTTTGCTTAATGCAAACACAACCAGGGCTGGAGTAGAATAAGGCCAGGCCGACCCAGGCCTTACAATGCAAAAACACCATAGATACGAAGCTCAGGCAGTGGCTAGAGCAGGAGATTACTGCACTACATTAGAGGCTGAGTTCCAAGGGTTGGAGCCAGCTGTGAACTACAGTGTACCTCACACCAAACCTATAAATAATGATCATCACTGAACCTCATCAAACCCTCAGAGCAGGACACTACACTTTAGGATGGAGGTAATCAGGGATGCACAGAGGCACGTTGGTCGACCTCAAGGGCGTAACTTTCTGAAGGACTGGTGTGAACATATCCCCACCAACTTTGGCCGGACAGGGACAGTCCTCACCAATATTTGCACATCTTTTTTCCTTTGCGTGCATCTACATTTCCCGACAGTAACGCGCTTCAGGCCGGCGGCAACTGCTGTGTCGACCTTTTTCTGGGAAAAAACAAAAAATTAAAATAAAAAAATCGCTGCGCCGCTTCCTCTCTTCTGCCCCCTCCCCGCTCCTGCTTCTCATCTAGCGCCGCTGCGAGCCACCTTCCTCCTCACCTCCTCCCTTCCTTTTCTCTGAAGTGCACACATACACACACACACACACACACACA
>NW_013952768.1:210458-216456 GCF_001266775.1 Austrofundulus limnaeus
AGGTCTCAGGTAGGATAGAAGGTCTCAGGTAGGATAGAAGGTCTCAGGTAGGATAGAAGGTCTCAGGTAGGACAGAGTGTCTCAGGTAGAACAGAGGGTCTCAGGTAGGACAGAGGGTCTCAGGTAGAACAGAGGGTCTCAGGTAGGACAGAGGGTCTCAGGTAGGACAGTGTCTCAGGTAAGAGATGAAGGTGATGGTTAGGTGTGAAGGAAATATAAAATGTTATTTTGAGTGCATTCTAGTCAGCTGTATGAACTTAATAAAATAAATAACTGATCTAAAGACATAATCTAGCATGCTTAACAATTTATTTTGACCAGTATAAAAGTGATAGGCTTATTTAACTTGTATTTGTAGGAAGTGGTAGAAATTAGTTTTCATGATTGGGATTTTCCTGGTTAAATAAAGCTCAGTAAATAAATCTGTCAATCCATCCATCATTAGCTTTCTAATCAGTTCCAAACATCCACATATCGATAATGTAAATAAATGTAAAAACCTCCTCTAAGCAGTGTATGGGATAAATTATCACATTAATTTGCTTATCTGAGTTATAACTGAATTTAAAAACAGGACAAATGCAACTAGTTTAATGAAGAATCTGTCACCAGTCATTAAATCAGGTGTTTCTTTATGTAGGTAAAAGTATCTTTAACAACCTGTTAAAATACATTAGAAATCAGGAAATAGCTTCTAATTTATTCAAAAATTTCTGGGGGAAGACCCCCCTCCAGTGTGTCCTTTACACGCATTAAAAGACTTCTTATGTGAGAGAATAAACCAACACACCTGTGCTCCACCTGTGTGTCTGCTGTATGAAACTATGGCTTATTATCAAACTGTATTCTTAGTGATTTTAAAGGACTGATACAGTACACGGTTGAATGAAGGTGAATATAATTTCAGTCAGTGTGGTTTGAGTATTACTGCATCACAACAGAAACATTTGGTGTTCAGTTGTTGATGGGTGCAGACAGGTAAACTRAGCACACACTGAAGACATGAACAACAGAAAAACCTGGTCGCACAACTGTGGGTGCGTCAGAGCCCGTCTCCCACGGTGCGTCCCCACCAACTTTCAGCACAAAGTTTCGCCCTTGGCCGACCTACAGTGAAATCTGTCATTGGACGGCAAACAGAGACAACCACCCAGGACAACAAGAACACTCAACCTGCACAGGATCCCCAGAAAACCAAAAGATGTGAGGTTGACCATTGTCTTCTCTAAGCTCCATCCTATTTGAGGGTCTCAGTTAACCATTCAGTTGGCTTGATCTGATTCTCTGAGGTTTTAATTTTGACTGTTGGTAGAAAGCAGAACTGCACAAAATTCCTTCAGATTTTTTTTAAACTTTATGTGCTGTTATAATTTTCTGTCATTGAGTAAAATTTTATCTAAAATCAAGAAGGGGAGCAGATTCCAACAGCTGCATGTAAATATACAGTAAATTACCTTCCAAAAGTTGGCTTAACAACAGTGATGTATCAAACAGGATTCTGAGTTGGATATTTTCTGACTAAGATGGAGCGTGTGTTTGGGTTTTAGAAGACAAAGCTAAATTCACAGAAAATATTTTGGCCCAAATGRGCCAAAATTGATTCCAATAGGGATTTTTTCTGATGTAGTTAGCCATGTTTGGATTATTGAAGTCACTCTCAGAGTTTGATAAATTACGAAAAATAGAAATAAATCACTGGAAGTGTTGTTCTTTTAAAGAAATACATGTCAGTTCAGTTGTTTTTTTTTCTCAATTTTGTTTATAACCTTTTATGTTTAAAACCCCACTGTAGTTGATTTTAGCTAGAAAGGAGGCAATCTATTTTCTCTATATTAAGAGGCTATTTGAAATGTTTTTAATGAGCAACTAAACACAAAACAGGTCTGATGCAAGCTTTCTGTTCCAGTTCAGTAGCTGCTCATTCAATCATTGAGGCAGAGAGACACATTGTTTATTGTAGTGGGTTTTTATGGCSCTGTTAGGGTCAGGAGTCAAACATGTATACTCTATGCTCTGGCTACAGATCAATACAGTATAGAACGGGTCAAGTTGCACAAATATTGATTAGCAAAACCATAAATCCTGTGCCACAGTACATCTCTCTAACACACAGAAACAACTCTAGCTTGGATTCATGTGCTGCTGTGTGTGGACATGTTTGTTTCTTTGTTGCAACATTTCCCATTTCATGTACAGATACAAACACGGGGAATCTAAATGGTACAAATTAGCTTTTTTCCTGCTAATTCAAAGAGCTTTGCTTCAAATCAACACTTTGGTCTTAGGTTTTAATTTAATTGAAATGCTTTCAAAGCCACAGGACAAGATTCTAACTAGATGCTTGGAGATTTGAGTTTTATCACAATTTTAATTTTTTTATTCTTATCTTGCTAAAAAGTACCAACAACTACAAGCCACATTGTCTAGTGTGTGTTTAATGATAGGTTCACCATCTTTATATGGCAGCTAGCATCACATCCTGTCAGGTGAAAAGGCTCTTCCTCTGATCCAGCCCTCCAGGTCACGGTGAGGCTGGTGTCCTTGTGCCTCCATTAAACTGTTAACTTGAATAAAATGCATTCATCTATTACATTAAGGTAGCCCTAGTCTGCAGCATAAAGTTGTTTCATCCCTGCAATTTATGCTCAACATTTCCTTTTAACTTAAAATTAAATTAAGCAATCTGGGCCTTCTGGTGTCCCTGAATATTTCTACCTCAACAAATGGTGGCAGTGATGGGTTTGTTGAGTGGTTTCTGCACCTGAGCTGAGGCAAAAGGCAATGGTCAAAGCAAACAACAGAAACAAATTGTGTAGATAAGGCCTCAGCAGAACAGAGGCAGAGCTGTCACTGGAATCTGAAAGCTTTAGGGCAGTAAGGTTAAAGGTGAGATGCCTTGGTTTTGTTGTGACGAATAGTATCAGATTAATATAAAGAGTACCACATAAACCCAAATCTGTTTCCTGTTTCAGGAAATGATTAATTAATGTTGCATCTGTATTTCTGATGACTATTAATAAATAAATAAAGTTCACTAATAGCTTTCACACCTCCGTCATGCTTCACCGTTAGAGTCACTCTCTGATGATTTTTCCCTGATCAGTTTCTGACCGATCCACTCATAATCTTACCAAAACAACATCTGTCCCCTGGCAGTTTTTTTTTTTTACCTTTGAAAACAGCTTAGTTCTTTATGTCAAGGTATTATTGAAAAACAAACCTAGAATAGTGGTGGCGCAATGTGTTGGTAAACAAAACAGAAACACGTGTAAAATTCAAATTAAAGCCACTGAGAAAARAGGATTTGGAAGTTGTAAACATGTACACTCTTTTTTTCCATCTTCACACATAAAATTTAACACAATATCCTTCACACCTCAATTTGTTCTCCGCAGGTACAGTATTATAATCCTATTTTGCAACATTGGAATTTAGAGGAAATATAAAGCTCACGTTTATTTTTTGTTTTAAATCCAATGCATCCAAACTGATGCAAACAAAGTACATCAAAACAACACATCAGCTAAAGTCTGACCATCTGAATGAACACATTTGCATTTCAGTATGAAAAAGAAGTTGTTACTGATGATCATCTCAGTATTTTGGCTTACAAAGAGGTGACTTTGTGAAAAGTAGAAAAAAGTAACATTCAGGGCGAAATTCTGCTCAGACATCAGAGACCTTTTGGATAATTAAAAGAGCTTGTTTCCTGCTTAATTAAACATGACCTGATCGCATCTGCAAAAAATAAACAAATAAATTTTTCACTTCATGCCGTTACCAAATCGTTTGAGTTTCAGTCATTTTTCAGTCAATAACTAGACATTGTATAGCAGCAGCATATATGACCCCTTCACGTACGCAAAGCACCAATGCACCAGAACTCAGAACTCACCAGAACAGATTTATTGTTTTGGATGGGGGTCCGGAGTGGGTGGTTGGTGCTCACTGGTGGAGCCGATGAATGGCCCTTCATCAGAGCTAAACAACAATAAAATCTGAAGCTCCTACGTTGAATATTGAGTTACAAGCATTTTTGTATGTCCAGATACCCCCTTTCCAGGTGGGGTGGGGGTCCAAGGGGTTCCACACCACAGGTAGCTGGTATAAAACTCTTTTATACAATTATGTTTTAATTTTACAATTTAGATAAATCCATGTCTGGTTAGAGTTTTGTGTTTTTTTTCCAAAATAAAATAAAAAAAATATGAATAATAAGGTGTTTTTTGTCCAAATGTGCTTTAGCATACCTCAAGCAGCTCTGTTTGTGATGTGGGTGGAGAAAAGTCTTCCTCTGCATCACTCTCACACACAGCATCTCCTTGTGTAAAGTATGCTGAATAGTTGAATGATGCACAGTGACTCCATCAGCAGCAAGATGATGATGTAGGTCTTTGATGCTCGTCTGTGGGTTGACTCTGAATGTTCTCACCATCCTTCGCTTCTGTTTATTGGGGATTTTTCTTGGTCTGCCATAGAGCTGGGCGGTATGACCCAAATTTTATATCACGGTATTTTCAATAATTACACCGTTTTCACAGTATTTGATGGTATTTTTTTCCTCACAGCTCAGCTGATAATAAAATGTACAAACTTTGCTTATTGACTTTTTTCTTTTACTGTACCTCTGTATCACTGTTTCCCTCCTCTTGTACGTCTTTTCTTCTTTGCCTGGTTGTAGACAGTAATCATGCATTTAGGTCCGATCGTGAAGGGTTGAGAAAAAAATCATCTGGTCTATCGTTACGTGTTAATAAAACTTAAAAGGACAACTCACCTTGCTCACCAGTCAACTCAGCTACACTACAAAACTACTTACCCCCGGCTTTTCACAGTAGAAGCATGCTAGAGTCTCCATGCAATAACTTCTCCATTATAACGTAGCGCGTGAAATCTAACCGTGCAGGTTACTGAAGAGTTGTTTACACATCCAGCGATGGTAAAAACGGGATGTTTTTTTTTTTTACTTCAGACCAAATAAGCGGCTGAAACACACCACCCGCCGCCAGTTGTTCAAACAATAACGTTAGCATGCTAATGCGCTTAGCGGTGCTGCGAGGAAGCGTGTCCCCAGGGAAACAGTTCATTGGCGGCCGCGACAAAACGTTCCGCACGTGTTCAGGCTATTTACACCGGTATTCAGAAAAGTCATATCATAACAAAAATAAAAACCGGTTTTCGGTACAAAACGGTATACCGCCCAGCACTAGTCTGCCACTTGGAGCCTACACTTGAACTGTGCCTGTGGTCCTCTATTTTCTCACAATGTTTCTCGCAGTGGAGACTGAAAGCTGAAATCTCTGAGATAGCTTTCTGTTTCCTTCCTCTAAACCATGACGATGAACAATCTTTGTTTTCAGCTCATTTGAAAGTTGTTTTGAGRCTCCCATGCTGCCACTCTTCAAAGAAGATGCAAAGAGGAGAAAAAGTTACAATTGCCTCCCTTAAATGCCCTTTCTCGTATTTGGAGTCACCTGTGTATGGAGGTCAAGGGTCACTGAACTTATCAACCCAATTTGAGTTCCAATAATTAGTTCTAAAGGTTTTGAAATCAATAAAATGACAACAGTGCCCAAATTTATGCACCTGCCWAATTTTTAACCARTTATTGCACACTTTCTGTAAATGATATATACTTCATTTCACTTCTTGRATATCACTGTGTTTGTCCMCTATATGAAATATTTTACTGATTTTTAAAATCCAAACAATCAATGATTTATAAAGGTAAATAAGGAAAATTAAAAAGGCTGCCTAAACTTTTGCACCCCACTGTAGGTCCAGGCCTCCCTTGACAAAGAGGTTTGTGAGCTGCTGTATGTAGTTTCTTGGGAACCCAAAAACTTAGAAAAATTTTGAACAGAAACAACCTTGTAGTCCCTCCCCCTGCTCTCAGCTCCCCTTCCTAGGCTCCTCCCCCACAGCACGGCACAGTCGGGAGCGAGCACGCTTGAAAACAAGAGGTGTTCTATTTCGTGTAAGCTCCGCCCTCTAAGGC
>NW_013952768.1:216466-221805 GCF_001266775.1 Austrofundulus limnaeus
GTTACATACTGCACCTTTAATGGGATTAGCCTTGTTAAATAACAGTAAATAAATCATTACATATTAAAAGAACCATGTGCAAAAATCTATCAATTTTTAGTTAGTTCAATTTTACGTTTATATATTTTGAAAATGGAAACAACATTTATTTTCTATTTGCAAATTTATTTTGAATCGGCTAAACCAAAGAACAAAATATACAACATGGATTTAGATTTTTTTTAAATAATTCTGCTTTATCCTTCCAAAACTGCAAGCCCTTCATAATTTTTTTTTGTTTTGATGTAATGGTTGTAAAAACTGTGGAAACCTAATGGGAAAACTTGATGAAAATGCACTTTTTCATCTTTAGAGCTTTTTAAATGTACATACGTGTTTTATTTGAGTCAATAAAGAGTTTATTGACTTTAAAATAAAAGAGATTACAGTCAAAAAGAATGTAAAAGTCTTTACAAGGTCTGAAASGGAGAGCAGTAGAAGATTATGGGAACTTTTTAAGGCTGATATCGTGCTTTAATCCCTAACACCCAACTTTAACCTTTGCCCCATAGSAAGGACAAACTCCCCTTTCCTGTCTCCTCTCCTGCGCCTTCTACTATCATCCTGACATCAGGTTTGTGTGTTTGTGTCTGTTCCACAGCCACACAGCTCCTCCTGACTTAGTGTAAAACAGACTTGAGCGATTTGCGAGGTCTGTTAAGCTGCTGACCTCTTCACATTCAGAACGGTTTTGGCTGAGACATCCGGCTGTCTCTCCTCGCCTCCATCTTTACTCTTTTGTTTTCGAGCGGGAGCGACGCCGAGCACTGATGAGGCTCGTTTCAATGTCCCTCGCTCTCTGTCTTTGTCTTTTGCTCTTTTTATCGCCTGCCCATCTCTCCCTCGCCCRTGCTGTCACCCATCTCACTAAACCACTGTGACATGACCGGTCCTGGGTTGCTATGGGGACAGTCCCTCTAGTATGGCGGCCGTGGCGTTGGCAGTGTTTAACGGCTCCCTGTGTGTGCGCGGGTGCAAGTGTGTATCTCTGTATGCTCATAAATCTGGGCTCCCAAGTGATGCTGGTGTGTGCTGGGAGAGTGTGTATATAGGTGCCCATTAATGTTTTCAGGTACGTGTGTGCGCAGGTGAGTTAATGCTGAAGCCTTCTGCAGATGTTTGCTGGCCCCGCTGCCTCCTGCCAGCTGCTCCGCCCCCAGAACTCACACATACGCACACACTCCTCATAATTAAGAGGACTGCGCCATGGTGGGCGACTCAACGGGGGTACGATGGCACGCACATCAAATACTTTCACCAGAAGTGCTGAGCACAGGGTGCGTGTTCGCTGTTTTTCTGTGTGGGTCGGTGAATAAAGTGTGGAGTTGATCAGCAGCGTTGCCCTTGAAGCCCTGCAGTTGTGATTGCAGTGATGGTGGTGAGAAAACACGCAGCCAATCAGGCCAATGTGTTTAATCCACACACTCCATCAGGCGCCACAGGGAGGGACACTGACACCACCAGGCTTCCTGTCTGTGCCCTGTGAGCTCTGAGAGCAARAGAAGGAGCAGCAAAGATTTATGATGAAAACGATGGAAAATTTCACACATTTTAGGTTCGGTTGATCCAAGCAGCATTTAGAAAGTGGGGAGGAAATTAAATGAGAGCCCAAGTATGCTATGGGCATTTTGTTGCATCAGTGTTAAACAGCCACACCAGAAGTATTCAGCTGTGAATGACTTTATGAAAAAGAAAACAAAACTACTACTAATTATAGTGCTTCATTTGAGATCATTTAGTGTCAACTTCTAAACTATCATAAAGCTGGAATGATTTCTTGAGTACCTTGATTAAAAAAAATCTTCAAAACATTTTGATTTGATGCTTATTTTAAACTACATGACTGCATGAACTCAGTGATCAGTGTGTTTACCAAACAGCTATTCCTCTTCAAATGTGTAATTTGATTGAAAATAAAATACTTTTAATGTTTTCCACTAACTGCATAATTTATTATGACCCCCGCACGTGAAGCGTAAGCGGGAGTCATATTGTTTTCGTACTGTTTCTTTATTTATTTATTTTTCAGTGATTTTTGGTCAACCGTAGCACAAAAATGTCTGCACCGGTCAACATGAAATTTGGCAGGGCTGTAGATGAGTCCAACCTACACTGCGCCAGCCAACGGTTTTACGATAGACCCCATATTTGAGGAGGGGGCTCCTTTCAAAGAGGGGGTGTCAGGACATGCAAAAATGCTTAAAACTCAGAAACTGTTCAACATAGGAGCTTCAGATTTCTTTTGTTGTTTAGCTCTGATGAGGGGCTATCCATCAGGTCAACCAATGCCCCCCCCCCCAAAAAAAAAAGACCCCCTCCCAAACCACTACAATTTTGGGATGCACCTAGTAGCATGACATTTATTAGGAATAAATACTTCTGAGTTCCGGTGCATTTCTGCGTGCGGGGGTCATTATGTTACAGCTATGCGGTGTCTAGTTTCAACAATATTCCAACAATTTCTATGAAGTGGAAGACCAACTTTTTTGTAAGTTTTCTCAGCACAGGATTAAGTGGACATGTATAAAAAAAGGTGCAACAACAATATTTGCTTTGACTTTATTATTCAGATTGTTGTTCTTGTGATTCCATAAAAAATATAGATTCATTTAATAACATTCACACAATAAGTTTGTCTGCAACATTTTGCAATTTACAGTAAAATTCCACGTTTAATGTCCAATGTTGGGATTTTGTTGATTTGTTAGGGAAATTGTACACACTTACACATGTTTATTGAAATACCCACGTAATTGAAATATTATTAAAATATTTAAAAGCTGAAACCCTAAAAGAACAATCTAGACAATGTTTGAGTAATTTTCTGTCTAATAGTTATCTTATCAACAGTCTCATCAGTCACAGAGCACAGAGTAAAGGCCCTGCCACACAATGACATTTTAGACAACTTATGCCAAATTATGAGACGTTTGGAGACATATACGTTGAAGATGGAATTTAAAAAAAATCAACGGGAAGCTTTATTTAGGCATGCACATAATGCTAACAAATTGATCAAATATATAAATTAGTCATTTAGTGGAAAAAAACATTTCATAAGTTGGCATAAGTTGTCTAAAACGTGTGACAGGGCCTTAAGGCTAGGCTAATGGCTAGTCCATTGGGTGCCCATTTTGAAAAAAAAAAAACATTTTTCAGGCTTATAAACACAGTCTCTACCAAAATGGCATACTGGTAAATAAGATCATTACATTATCTAATAATAAACTTTTACACAAATATTTGTGTTTGGAGCATAAATAGAATGTGTWTATGCTGATGGTACTGAGGCTGATGAAAGTACCAGTCCACCGGGAGCTATAGTCCAAAAACAGATTTAAAACAAAACAACTGGATTTTATCCTTAAACTTAAGCTGTTTCACTTCCTGTCCAGGAGACTTTCTCAAAGCAAAAGTTCTGCAGTAGTGTGGAGTTCCAAGCTTTATAAACCTGCCTGAGAGGCCTTGTTAGTCTCACATGTACAGTAGTTTAACCAGTGTTCAACTCTAGTACTTAATAAAAGTATTGATAATCATGGTCAAATCTTACTCAACTACAAGTAAAAGTTGCTCAGACAAAGATCTACTCAAGTTAAAGTACTGAAGTACTTACTTTTGAAAATTATTAAATATTCAAAAGTACAAATTAAATATTCTAATATCAGTACTGTATTGTTTTCAGAGTGGTTTCACAGAATCTTGTAACTCTCAGAAACCACCTATGTACTGACACGTAGAACCACTCTGCTACAAATTCTCCACCACCTGTAAAGACTTCAGCATAAAAATACAATAAAGTGAGTGGTGAGTTCTTAAATGCAGAAATGTAGTTTATCCACAGTGAACACAGAAAATGTTTAAACTGATACAAACTAGTTTTCAGTCCTAAAATCTCAAACCTCGAGCTGATATGGCCATGGGTGAACTGGTTTCTTCACTTTCTTCAACCATCTCCATTGATTGGTTCTGTTGAAAATGAAGGTGAGAGTTCAGCTCGCGACGTTACATAAATGTCAAGTTGTCCGGAATTTACATGGATTTTCCATCATTTTGCAAGTACAGATGTATAGTGCAATCTCATGGATTTTACAGATATTTTCAAAACCTCAGTTTCAATTTTTTTTGACATGTCAGAGCCTAATAAATAAATAAATAAATAAATAAATAAATAAATAACCATCTTCCAACCTGCTCTGCCGCTAGAAAAATGCTCACCACTTCTTCCGTTCTCCTTTCCTCCAGGTGCTGCCATCTCTATGGCCGACAGCCCCCCTGTGCGTGTGGGTGTGAATAGTAGGCTATAGATTTTTTACGGATTTTTGAGGCTCACAGGTACAGGTAAACATCTGGAGGGGTTGACATGTATGCTGTTAACAAGTATAACATAATACCAAATCCATCCCATGTGTGAGCTATGATTGGTTACCCTTGTAAGAGCATAACGTGTGGCCAATGACATTTCAAAAAAGAAAAACAGCAACAGCTGATTACAAAGCTATGCTGAGCCAAAAGGAAAGAATAAACTTCAAGCTTCCAAGAAATGTAGTGAAGTGAAAGTCACAAGTTCCCCCCAAAAAATTACTCAAGTAAAGTAAAAATACTCAAAAATGTACTTAAGTACAGTACTCAAATGAATGTACTCCATTACTGTCCAGCACTGAGTTTAATGTAGAACTACTCTCCCCTCAGTGGAGAGTCATTACATTTTTTGTTAGCCTGGCTCACAGAGAGATGTTTCAGTCACCTGCATGAAGGTGTTAATTAGAGTGAAACTGACTAATAATCAAACTTATTGCTGCATTGAAGGTTTCTGGAAGTTGAAATCTGTGACCTCCTCCTCTGTTTAAACTTGTTTTACTCATTTGAAGTAAATGGCTTCRTTCACCCCTCCTCTCTTAAACCATTTTTATAATGGACACTTTTGACAACTAAGATGTTCATATTTTGGACAAAGAAGATAGATAGTTGTTTTAATTGTTTTATTGTGACCCCCGCACGCAAAGCAAGGGTCGTAATAAAACATGTTTTATTTTCAGTGAAATTTGATCCATCGTAGCACGGAAACGGCTGCACTGATCAACAAGAAATTTGGCAGGAATGTAGATGTGTCTGACCTACACTATGCCAGCCAACAGTTTTATAATAGATCTCATATTTGAGAACGGGGCTCCATCTAAAAAGAAGGTGTCTGGACATGCAAAAATGCTCATAACTCCAAAACTATTCAACATCGAAGCTTCAGGTTTTTTTGTTGCTTAGCTCTGATGAAGGGCTGTCCATCAGGCCCACCAATGAGCCCC
>NW_013952768.1:221984-231171 GCF_001266775.1 Austrofundulus limnaeus
GGTGTTCCTCTTTAGTTTGTGTCAGTGAAAGGGAATCAGTGTATTTGAAATAAATTTGTGAATTTATTATTTGAAACAAAAGAATAAAATATATATATTAATTGATAAACTAAAAAATATTTGGTTTCTGCTTAACACAGTTTATGCATTTTTTACCTTGTATATTATGTTTTATAATACAGCTTTAAGTGGGCTCAAAAGAACAGAGCCTTTAAATTGATTCTTGACTTGTTCTCTTTCTTATGTTTTACATCTTGTCTTCACTTCTCCCTCTTTAATGTTTAACTTAGCCTCATTTACATTTACTACCCTTAGTCCTGTCGCTCTTCATGTTCCTTATTATTTCTTTCTGTTTTCCCCTCTGGTCTTCTTGAACTCATCCCTCTCCCCTGTGTCTCTGTTCTCTCACTATTAGTGTGCTTTTCTCTCTCTCTCTCTCTCTTCTCCTCTGTCATCTCCTCTCCTCTTCCTAACACACCCAGACACGACGGAGCACCACAGATAGTTAATAATGCTCTAATTTCCACTCTTCACGGTGTGTAGAAGGTGTCGCAGATAACCTGATTTATCAGACGGCTATTAGAATGGGAATCAGGAGTATTAAAGCAACGGACATTAACGTGCACATTGTTTAAACAACGCCATGGGACTAATGGATTTCCAAATGAATTTGTCAACACTGGTCTCAGTGAATATAATTAGTCAAATGAGCGCAAAGTGGTGAAGGAGACCAGAGTTGGAAAGTAGTTTAATCTGCAGGAATATATGCAGACAGAGCAGGAGGAAACCATGACAGTCATAGATGTGTGTTAATAAATGATTATGGAGATGGAGGGGATTCCTTCAGATATGAGGGGGAAAACAACATTCAGTTAAATATCATCCACTTTATTAAAATAAACAACCTGTTAGACACAGAAAAATACCAACTTGAATGTGTCCATGCCTTGCTGTTTATGATCAAATAACAAGCAGAAAGCATTAAAAGAACGAGGAGCAAAAACAGCATCTGTACTGCAGGGGGAAAAACATAAACCCTTTTGGATGGTTTGTAAAGGTTTCAGGATCAGATGAGTCTGAAGTGACTGCCCTTCTTTTAAGGCCTCTGCATGTCCATCCGAACCGGCAAAGTCTGCTTCTTATTGATGTAGCTGCTCGAAGAAAATTGTGTCATTTTGTCGTCAGCCACGTGTCACTCATCCCTTCTTCCTGATTGGTAAGAAGTTTGTTGGCATGTTTGTCTGTGCTGAAAAAGCACTCAAACATCATTTGCTTCAACTGCTCCGCTTCCAGGAGCTGACTGTTGTACCCAAAAGTGGAAACTTTAAAAGTAGTAAAATGGCTAAAAACACATGATTATTGCACAGACGTCTGTCAAAAGGTGTAGCACTTCAACCATGACAGGTTTGAGGCCAAAGTAACGGCAGGTATCAGAATGGGAAGAAACCGGATGTAGAGGGTCCCAGGAGCTGCTCCATGTGTGAGAAAACAAACCTGCCCCCATCACATGAACGTGTGTTGGCTGCCAGTGACCATTTAGCTGTTATCAAGCCTTTTATCTTTATTWAATTTTTCTGTAATGTTGGGACTGATGCTCAGAAACGTCTACTTCAATAAGCTGTGTTTAAAATACTGTTTTGTAGTTCCCTCCTGTCTTTTGGCAGAGTGRAATACTGTATTTGGCCGTAAGAAAGTAACGACACAACATTAACTTTATAAATGTAACACTTCAGTATATAGAGTCTTCCTGACCTGATTAGAAATGTCTGTAACATAAATGTAGCAACTTTGAAATTTCACCTAGTACCTCACAAATTCATTTGATCTGCAAATGTTTTTGGCATACTTTTGGTGCTTTTATGTGTAATAGGAGCTGYGTATCAGTGGTGAACTGCTTTGTATCTTGGCCTATTTACCATATAAACACAACAGTGTTTATTGTTTCATCTGGTTGATGCTGTCTAAATTATATACTGTATTGTTGGAGTATATATCATTGTGAGGGCAGGGCACTAAAACCACGTTTTCAAGTTGCCAATCATTCCACAAACATGAACCTGAAAAAATGGTTTTGTTGTTGTGGGTTGTATTCAGACTACATTTTAAGATAAGAGAACAAGAGACAAACTTTCTAACTGTGACACGTCAGAGTACAGCAACAGAGCATTAGCAAGGAGAACACCTTGGATGTGTCCAAATTCGGGGGTTGTATCATTCAGAGGCTGATTTCATCCCAGCAATGCACTGAAGGCTGTCCAAATTTGAAGGCTCCTCCAATTGCAGCCCACAAATGTGTTTTCCTTTTCCTCTGAATCAAGGGACAGGTCCTGTGTGTCCTTCATAGCACACCCTATCCCAAGGTGCCTTGCTGTTCGACCAGGAATTATTGTTTTTGCTTATAATGGTGAAGAAAGCAACAGTCAGGAGGACTACAGTGATATATTAAAATGTGGCGGTAAAAAATGCAAAGTTTAAAGCAGTTGTGTTGTTAGACTTTTGCCATTTGCATAAACATATTTTTTAATATTCTTGTCAGAAATCATTGTAAACAAGCTTGTATGGTGGGCCCCATAGTTCTTCATGTATTGCCTCAAAGCTAATTTTGTTAATTTATAATATTAATAACTGTAATGTATTTATATTTTATTAATTTCAATCAATTTTCAGTATCTGTTGCTTTTGTTTAGTGCCTTCACGGTTGATAGGCAACAGAACAAATGCTGGGGTGAGGGTGAGACTTAAGCTGAAGTCCAAATTCACAGCAACTGTCTTCCGGGCTTCGTGGTCGACAAAGAACCAGGTCCACATAAGCCAAGTCCTTCAAGGGATGCAGACCCTGAATGTGGACCCAGCTGTTTGACAGTGGCCATGGCTAAATGCTAACAGAGGACTGCAGGTTCACAGAGAAATTGCACTCTAGAGCAACTGTGACGACATGGTTATGGGTGCCGTCCTGTAACCTGAGGGTTGCTGGTTCATTCCCTCATTCCAGTCATCGGAGTCGTTGTGTCCTTGAGCAAGGCACTTCACCCGCCTTRCCTACTGATGGTGGTCAGAGGGTCATGTGGCGCCRGTGCATKGCAGCACTGCCTCTGTCAGTGTGCGGCTACAATGTAGCTTTATCAGTGTGTGAATGACTGAAGTKTAAAGYGCTTTGGRGTCCGATGGGGCTTGATAAAGTGTTATATAAGTTCAGGCCATTTACCAATACTAAGAAACCTTTATAGAACAAAACACCATGCTAATATAAACAAGTTAGTTACACCATGACTTGCAGCATGTGTCACGTTTAAATCACAGTAAACTTTAACTTTCTTGTTTTTTAATCCAATGCATATTAAACACACGTAACAGGAATTCATCATGACCATGTTACGTACATCACAAAGTCTGACATTACCTTTCACATTTTGACCCATGAAAAGGGAATTTCAAAATACACCAACATATGTGGCAAAACATGAAACCGTGCAACAGTTACCTTTAGTGGAAATTTGATCTGCATGATCTTTTTCAGGTGATGTCTCTTCAACAGTAGTAAAGGTGGCATCTCACTGAGCTGAGAGGTTTGACAGACAAATAGGGAAGCAAAAGTGTGAAAAAATATTAATAAGGTGGTGTAAGGGTTCTGAAATCTTGAAACCAGGTAACTGGTGAATGGTGTGTCTGCATTTACGTGGGCAGCTTTTGAAAATCACTGCTTGTTTAAATGTGGACAGCTTGTAAATAAAGTGCATTGTTGGTCACGCACATTATTACTCGACTCATTTTATAACGACCTTGGCAGCTGCCCTGTGTTCATGATTTAATCTGGACTACACTTCTGAAATAAATAAAGGCAGGTTTGAACCAGGTTTTGAGGTTTTTGCGATACTTTAGTTTTTTTTAATCTGAGTAGAGCTTTGTTCAGGTGCCAATATGCAGCTCTTTCACTCTTGAGATGGTTTGGAGACATCGACAACATCAGAAAGATGGAAACCTGAAGACATTGTGGAGAACTTACACAGACACCATCATGAACGCTCTTCAGCAGCTAGTTACAGCCATTTAAGAGCTCTTTACTGATTTAACAAACCACAGAATGCTGGAGCCAGCTTGTTTGATCTGTGTGGGACACGATGGAACTCTGATATGCCTACTAAATGTATTGTTGGACATTGTAGATAAACTGACTCCTTATAGTATAACATCTCTAATTAAAAAAGGCAGCAGTAAAAAAATTGTGTTGATATGTTCTTTTTTTCCTGGTAAAGCGAGGTGGACTTTGGCACCTAAACTCCCTTCCTACTCCTACTTCTCATCTCTGGCACTCAGAACTGAACTTAAAACTTGACACTTTGAGTGGACAGTGAGAGCAGAGCTGTGAAACTGTGTTTTCTTAAGCTAATAACCTTTTTTTATACATGCACTTGAAATAATATAAGATCCCTGCATGTTTTTTTCTGCTCCCTTACTGTATATCTTCCCTCCTGGATCGTGGTTCCTGCATGTGGGTGTATGGCTCTGTTCTGATTCACACTTGTTTTGAAGATCGAGAAACGATCAACTTGTTTTCGCGTACTGATTGACAGAAAATGTTTCAACTCGCAAGTGGAATTCACTTATGAATTTCCGAGACGATTACAGCAAAGTAACAGCGGAGAGTTGAAGCCCACACACCATAGGCGTGGGGGAAAGATTATTCTTTGAACAGTCGATCTCTGCTGAAGCGAGTTCTTCGAACTTGATCCTGAAGCTTGGTTTGTGAGTTCACCGCAGGACGAGAGCTGACCGCTGGGGCGGCTGGGTGAGGCGGACTGAGCGGCTGCCTCTTGAATACTGATGCTCCACTTTAGAAGTCATCTCTTTGCTCCACCACCACATCCTCTGCTCGGCTTGTGTCTTTATCTGCTTATTCCTTTTCTCCATCTTCTTTCTCCTGTTTTTCTCACCTCTCCCACTCCTCCTAACAGTCCTCTTCCTCCTTCTCTGCTCGTCTCTCAGCTTGCCTTCGCTTCCTCTTCATGTCCGCCGCTCCTCCGTGCACTCGCCAGCTTCAGGCTTCCTGTCACCCACGCTGCCTCTGCCCTCATCCTGTATCAGTTATCAGACTCTTCTCCCCAAGATTTGTCTTTTTACCATTTATTTTAAAGCAGCCCCAACACACACACGCTCTTGACGAAGACAGGTAATTATAGGCAAGTGTCCAGTGCTTCTTAAATACTGAGCTGATTAATGAGAGCGAGGTGTAAGGCCAGGAAGTCTCACCCTTGGTGGGTGGTGATTCACACTCCTTGTCTCTGTCACATACATGTACACACTTTTTCCTTTTCACACATGCATCTGAAAATCATCAGCTCCATACCGTCTCACAGAAATATTGATAACAGTGTAGCCCGGCTCCCATCCTCCCTCCTTCACCTTCAAGCCTCTCCGGCAGCCTGTTGACTTGGGCTGTTTTATTGTACAGTAACTTTCGCAGAGGAGAGCTGAGCAGCGAGAGCCAGCCCGACAGTGTGGGGGGGGGGGGGGGATCAGGTGTAGCGGGGGCCTCCTCTGATGTGATGTCGGCTCATTTTCTCTGCAGCGGCTCAGGCACGACTCACCATCGGCTCAAAATGGCCTCCGACACATCTCGATGTCTGATTTGTGTGTGTGTGTTTGACCCTGTGGACCGGCGTGAATGCTGCGGGAGCAAAGAGATGGAGCGCAGCTGCTGCCGATGAACGCTCACACACATGCGAAGAATAAAAATGCGCACATACACAATCCCAGCTGGGTCAGGCAGGTTCAAAGCATTTGTATTCATAGAGGGTTTTGCATTGGCTCCACCACCTACAGTGCTTCATATAACTGTGGGATGTGGCTTTTTACTTTCAGACTCAGAAGACCTTGGACTGTGTCTGAGTGTGTTTATGGCTGTACTTATGGCAGTGTGGAGCTACCTGAGTGAATGCACCTGGCTGAATGCATTTCCCCACTTAGATCATCCTTGAAAATGCTCAAGGGTGCCGTGTTTTGACACTCAGTTTGACCCAGTGTCAAACCATCTTTTGATGGTGCTTGTTGCTATCCAGATCCAAATACACCGATTTATATTCAGTGCAATTAAAGCATGAATATATCCACTTGGATTCAGATATTCTTTAGACTGATTGATAGCAATGCTGTACATGGTGCTGTATAAAAAGTACATGAAGATTTTTTATTTATTTATTCCTTTATTTATTTTTCTGTTCATCTGTGTCAGATCCTCAAACATAAAACTAAATGAAATGAATTGAAAACATGCATTTTTTTTAAGTCATTGAATTTCCAAGTCTACTAAAATGTGTTCATAGCTAACTGCAACAATTATTGAACTTTGCGGTTTGATCTAATATCAGTTCTTAATCACAAAATGAAAAAAGCTATAGTGTTTTTATATTAATAGAGAATTAGTTTAATTTGTTTAAACTGTTCAGAGTACAGCTTGTTCAAACATCAGCTGCCACAGATGTAAGAACAGTGAATATAATATAATAATAATAATAATAATAATAATAATAATAATAATAATAATAATAATAATAATAATAATATATTATTATTATTAACTTTGTTTTCACTGAAACTTAAAAAAATACCCTTAGATGTTATTACTCGTCAAACAATAATATATATATATTTTTCATTTTTAATTTATGGAGGATAACACTAGTAATAAAAAAAAAGGTTTTACTAAATGAAGATTAGGTGGGCTGATTACCAGATGAGTTGCATGTGTTTTAAAATCTGAAACAGGAGAAATGATGGCTGGATAAACCACAGTATGAAACAAAGTAAATTCATAATTCAGTAAAACTAAAGAATATAGAAAGCCTGGTTAATCAGCTAATCCATTTCAACTGCACAATACTGGCTACTTCAAATAAACCAGCAGTCAGATGTATGTGTACGTTCTTAATTGCCAAATTTGAACATGATGATGCAGCAGATGCTACAACCTACGGCACCCGCTTCGGATGTTATCAGTTCATTAAATGGACGTTATCAGCGGTTATCAGTCCTATAGAATGGCTTCAGACTGTCAGCTGGTTAGAGCCATAAAGCCACTAAGGTTATTTATGCAATCTGGTTAGTATGAGGCATAAAGACACTAAGGTTAATTTTAGAGAAAATGACCTGGGCTAGGTTAAACTAGACTGGAGTCCAGCAGACTGGTGCCTTCCAACATATTAGTAGGTAAACAGTCTGAAGCCATTCAGACTGTTTACCTAATACCTAATATTGGTCAACCTTTACTTAAGATCATCAAACAACTCAGAATGCTAAATAACTAAAACAAAGATATGGCAGATAAAGAGATGACATAATACAGTCAAAAATGTAAATGCTCTGTATACAAAGGACAATTTATTATTTATTTTATTCACCGTTATTTAACCAGGCAAATCACATTGAGATCACTGACCTCTTTTGCAAAGGAGGCCTGGGCCTGAAGGCAACCTATTGGACATATTTTTGGGTGCAAACCAGAAAAAACCCACACAAGCACGAGGAGAACATGTAAACTCTGCATAGAAAGACCCCAGGTCTGAACCGGGAACCCAGGACTCAAAAGCCAGGAGAGTTTCTGTGTTTCCTTCTGAATAACTCAACATTCCCACATATGCATTTATTCTCAGCTTGTAGAAGTTAGTGCCGTATTTTAAAGACCAATGTGGCTGTATTTATTTTTATATGTTCATAGGGCATAGATGACCAAATGACCAAATATTCTGAAATAAAAAGAAAAAAGTTTGATCAAAGTGAGCTGCTGCAGGACAGCCTGTCTTTTTACATGCAGCTGCAGCAACAGTTCACAGAAGACAGAAGACACATGATGGAGAAGAGTTTTCTAACTTTATTGATGGGTAAAATTAAAGCAACATGTGGTGAGGTTTGGTAAATAAACTCTTGATATTTAGTTCTATATGCAAGCGATGTGTGAATTTGAGACTAAATACATCTTAAACTTTAAATCAAAGTACACAGAAACYGTGCTTAACAATGCTGCTTGGCCTTATGTTCAGTGCAACAAGCCAAATTGGCCCAAGCTAAAAGAAAACTTGGCCAGTGAGTTCTTTTTTTTTTCTTCCTTAAGAGGAAAAAATCAGCTTGAGCTTCTTATTTCTATTTCCTTCAAACCAGAGTTGCAATAAATCTTTAAAGCAATAGCTAGAAAAGTCACCTAAACTCAATGCATCTGAATGACAGGGACTTTTGTTTCCTCTTATTTTTGCTTATTGATGAGGACTGTGAGATGTGATTGAATGCAGTTTTCTTCTTTATACAGAGCCGTATGTCCTTTATAGTCAGAAAACAAAAACACCAAGCAAAGATTTATACGAGTGTATGGTGACGCTTGGGGTGAAGCCAGGAATATGGTCATGTTTAGAAAAGTAGGAGACACAAACAGAGACATGGATATGCAGCATATGTGGAAATGTTTGTCTAAACAATCAGCAGCTTGTCTCTGATTGGCTGTAACTGCAGCATGGCGGCTCGTTACATGAATTCGTCAGAACTGGATTATAAACAGGCTTTTAAAGGGAAAGATAGGACTGTTTAAGGCAGGGGTGTAAACCTTGCAGGTTTGGGGTCACATAAAACTCTTTGGTCCTTCTGCAGAGGCCCTCATCTCAGAACCCAATATAACAGGGAAATGAATAATATTTATATTCCTAACTTTTATTGAAAACTTGTTTAATCAGCTTTCTTATCCAACATTTTGTGAATACAATTTATTGACAAAGTCTAGCTGAAAATTCAAGGAGAACAAACTGAATGCTGGTAGCCTGTTAGCATGTTAGCCTATTAGCCATTTATCCAGGTTTTTAGATATACAGTGTGCTTGTTCTCAGAAATCCACCAGAACATTTTAAACACATTTGAGGCAAAATGCTAAGGTAAGAAAACAAGGTGCTGTTTCGCACATATACCACAGATTATTATTAAATACTGAACAAAATGTTAAACAAAAAAGGGCCATCTTTTTGAACAAATTAAGTATGCCTGATTAAATAAATGTAAACACATAAATGAAAAAGAATTAAAAGTAAAGGTGTGATTAAAAGAAAACAATCTAAAGTTCACCTAAATTGTTTCTGCATTCATTAGAAGAATGTGTCACATATACTGTAAATATTCAACAAATTGGTTTTATTTTTATAGTAAATATATATAC
>NW_013952768.1:231391-235624 GCF_001266775.1 Austrofundulus limnaeus
TTTAGATCTGGCAGAAATGGCCCTTTTGATTGTGATGGTTGCAGACCCCCGCTGTAAGAGGAGCTTCACTCTTTGACTCATTTCTGACAGATGATTAAAAATGACAATCATTTAACCGTAAAGTACAAAACATTCAACAGGAAACTTGTGAAGCCCTGAATCAAAAAGGTTCAAAAGAAATGACCAAACTCTAAAAGCACTGGAGCTCAACTGTGGAAAGGAGCGAACCTACCTGGCCTGGCACGGCTCGGCTCGGCTCAACGTGGCACTGCATCCCACCCCGGCTCCACACAATCAGGCCACGAGAGCGAAACCTCCCCTGGGTTACCATGGCAACCCGCGGCAGAGCCTGCATGGGACAAAGGCGGGCAGGTCCCGGTGTGTGTGCGTGATTGAGAGAGAGTGAGTGATGTGCGGCGGAGCAGGCGAGGCCCTCCTGGGGCCCTCATTCGTTTGTCTCTCGCTGAGACCACAGGAGCCCCGCTGCAGCGGAGATGGAGGTGGTGGTGGATGGAGTGAGGATGGGGGCGGGGGGTGGGTGGGGGTACAGCCAGAGAAAGGCAACTGATGTTGAAAGAAAGCGAGGATGATAAGATGCAGGAAAGGTGTACGTTGAGAAAGAATGAGAATTTGAAAATAATGGCATGAATGCAGCTGGATTTGGAGCGTTTGAAGCCTTTTGTTCAGTCACTCATCTAACAGTCGTGCATAGTTCCTCAGAGCAAAGCAACGATTCTTGACAAAACCTAAATTGAAAAAAATAAAAATAAAAAAAGCACTACGCTTTGGCAAATTAATTGCACCAATTAGTAGGGTACTCAAAATTCTGAAAATTTAATAACCTGTCTGCCACATAGCAAGCTCAAATGGCTTGAAACTGCTCTGCTCCACAGAACAGAATAACATGACAAGTGCACTTAGGCATCACAGAACGCACAAAACATGAAAAAATTAGGCTTGAATTCATAAATATTGTCCTGAGCATCAAATGTCTCTGGATTCTTCTCAGAGACAAACGGAATCAATTTCATGCCTGGAATAAATAAGTTGTCCTAACATTCTTTGAATCTTCCATGAACAGTTTTACATACAGTACATACACCCCCTCACCTGTTGGACAAAGGCCAAAAGTGAGTTTGGGTTCCAGAACAAGCAAACAACAGATCTGTACCGAAGTGTTCATAGTGATTATGTAGAAACTGCTCCTTCATTTGATCTTTGAAGTGGAACAAATTGTTTATTTTCAACAGAAAACTTTTTKTGTGTGTTTTATGGTCAGCTGGCTGTGAGCTCTGTCTTTAATTGGGCTGGCTATAAAATATAATCAGTTGTAGACGTACCTTCAGTACTTATAGCCTGAAAGTTTCATTTCGTCATTAATGGCATATTTTGCTAACAGACTGACAGAGTTGGCATCAAAATATAAATGGTTATTTGTTTTTAAAATGGTCTTGTTCAATTCATTAACACTAAAAATACAATATGTGTTGGGATGACCCTCAGCTACTACCAAACTAAATWTTAGGTCAATATCTKTCAAACTGACTGAGGTTAGCTCCTCTGAGGCAGCCATCTTGAATCAGGTTGATTCCATAATTTAAAATGACTTTCTGCAGGTGTTGCCACTGGGTCATGAGATATTTTGGTAACGGACACACACAAACACACGTTTGCTCTTCTAACCTCATGGGGACTTTGCATTGACTTCCATCTATTTACTGGTCATTTCTACAGCCTGACCCCTAACCCTAAACCTAACCTTAACTCAGTTCAAACCAGGCTTCTGTCCTCATAAGGAACAGTGGGTCCTCGCACGGTTGTATGTACTGGGAAAGTGGTCAAAAATTTGAGAAAGATTTGGAGTTTTTGTTATGTTTTGTTGTTTGAAAACTATTTTTGTTTCAATTTATTTATGTTCAAACCAGGCTTCTGTCCTCATAAGGAACAGTGGGTCCTCGCACGGTTGTATGTACTGGGAAAGTGGTCAAAAATTCGAGAAAGATTTGGAGTTTTTGTTATGTTTTGTTGTTTGAAAACTATTTTTGTTTCAATTTATTTATTTTAAAAAAAGGGGGCAGATATCAATAAGAATGTTTTTCTTCTTTCTGCTACCTTTCATTTTATTTGTGTTGTATTGTTGTTTGTTGTATGTATGGCATTTGTTTTGTTTTTAAATGAAAAAGAAATTTGTTTTAAATTTAAGAAAAATTTGAATTTAAAAAATTGTCCCCACCACATAACAAAAACACACACAGACATCTCTTTGCTCTTTATAAGCAGGCAGTGGTTATTTCCAGCCTCCTCTGTCAGTTTGAACTAATCCATGCTTTCCTTGTGTTTTCTTCTTTTTCAAGGTATCAATTATTCAAACATGGACCTGAAGAAAAACTTTGTGAGTAAAGTTTAAGTTTGTTGTGTTTGTAAGAGATTATTAATATAAAAAAAACAAAGCTTCTATTAGCTGCCTCTTTTGTTTGATAGCACAACTTTCCCCCAATCGTCTTTCTTCTCTGTTTTGCAAAACCCAGGAAAAATAAAAGTTTCCTAGAAATTTAAAGCTKTTAGGCTGGTGTTACTCTGGATAACCATTAAGCATATGTGTCCTGGCAGTTTTCGTTTGCTCCTGCCTCGTCTTTTATAATCCTATAGGCAKTTGGAGGTACGAAGGCCAACTTGTATTTTGTCGGAGCAGATTGTCTGGCATGGATAAGCCTGGCTGCAGCGAGAGAGATACATAATTGTTTTTGTACAGTGTGCTGCCAAGTCATCCTCCTCCTCCTCACGTTATGCCTATATACACTGGCAAGTCATTCAGTTCTGCTCACTTTTATGAGACGCAGACACACACACACGCACATACAGAAGCATCTCCTCAGTGACAGTGATTGCCGTCAGTCAGAGGAAATATGTTGACAGACTAATTCAAGTGCTTGTATCAAGAGTTTTTGAAGGGATTCCTTCATTTCCTGTCATGTCACACTGGTGTTTTGTGTCAGGAGATGCGTTGTCTTACACTCTGCTTCATTTGTTTTCTGTCTGGCTTCCGCAGGAGGCTCTCGCCAGTTTTGACCTGCGTGCCTCCCACGGTCTGTCTCATGATCCCATGCCTGTCAGAGACGAGGAGAACAGGTACTGACTGCTGCCCCAGCGCTGCTTTCTCTGGAGTTTCTGTCAGTTTACTAAAGTTATTATGGCCACTTCAAACCCACAACCTAGCTGGGTGTGTTTGTCTGAAGCCAGAGTGGCAGAATCAACAGCACAAATCAAGATTTGAATTTTGTCTATAAAAAATAGCCACACATACTTTTTAAAAATTATACAGTAAATAATAAAAAAAAAAACACTCAGCAGGTTATTAAAGATTTTAAAAGAGAAGATATGAATTCTCCATGTTGCCATATTATCGCACCAAATTTAAAGTTTAATTTCTTTAAAATCGGTCTGGTATCAAGCAAGGAAACAACATTTTACTGACTGAGTGAGCCTGAAACGGGCATAGAGCTTTCTTATTACTGAGTCTCACTTCTCAGTATCTTAGTGTGTACCAGTCAGGATGTGCTGTACGTAATTACTTGTCCTGGCATAATTGCCATATGTGGTTAGGTCAGAACATCAGATAAAGAAAACTCTAATCCCTGCCTGTTTATTCTCAGTATGAGGCTAACATCTTATTCCCCCCTCTGTTGCAGTCACGGTACACGTTGTGCAGGGGAAGTTGCTATGGAGGCCAACAACTCCTACTGTGGTGTGGGCATTGCCTTTAATGCCAGAATTGGAGGTGAGGAAAACAACACAGCCTCATGAGACAACTAGAAGCACTCGGAGAGTGCAAACCTCCACCAATTCCAATTTCCCCCAACCTGTAATAGAGTTAATGCACAAAAGCAGAGATGGAAACACATTTGCCGAATAAGTTCTGACATAGCGAACATTTAAAGTGTATCTTACCCCCCTGTGAAAAGACAACTCCGCCCCAAGGTGAAATTTGAAAAATGCATCAAAGTGGGTAGGGGAGGGGTTTAGGGAGCGGAGGTGTGACCAGGACGAGAGAACGTGACAGGCAGCTAGCATTAGCATAATCGATGCTACATGGAAAGTGACCACAGTATCGCAGACAGTTTCATCTCTGAACGTCTGAGGTGGAGGATTTTCACCCCACACCAGCAGTACAGATTATCTGTGACAGAGGAGGAGGAGCGCTCCGACAGCCTGACAGAAAAAAATAAAAGCATA
>NW_013952768.1:236334-240340 GCF_001266775.1 Austrofundulus limnaeus
TCTCTCTCTCTCTCTCTCTCTCTCTCTCTCTCTCTCTCTCTCTCTCTCTCTCTCTCTCTCTGTAGAGAGAGAGCAGCGCAGCAGTCAGCTCTCCCCACCCGAGGCTGAAGGTCAACAGACGATCATGCTAAGCTTGCTAACTCTTCCACCCTCTGACTGCTGCAGGGGCGTGTCTTAGAGAGAGGCTTTTATACCAGAGCACAGCCGCTGTGACGAAACTGTGGAGAAGCACGTCACAGCGGAGAGCCGTTAACCAATATGYAAATTAGCCTGCAGTACCACTGCTCTACCCATATGAGCAGCAAAAAGATGTTTTTAGACCAAATATTACAGATTTGAACAAATACGCATAAAAACATCAAAATTACCTCAGAAACAGTACTATATAACATTTTAGACACATTCTAGACAGTTTATCAGCTAAAAAAAGTTAATTTTGGGGTAAGTTATTCTTTAAGCAGGCAGTATGCAAGGGATTTCTTCCCGGTGGAGTCCAATGTGGGAAAAAAAAGGAAGAAAGTCAGACTCGTCACCCGGCATTATTGTTGAAAGCTTTCGCATCGGTGCTACATGATTCAAAAAAGAGTTTTCATCGCGCGTGTAATCACACAGACACACACGCGTCTTCCTATCTTTGTGAGGACCACACACAGTGGTCACAACCACGCTCTGCGCATTCTTTTTTTCCCCAAAGTCTGGCGAGAGGTGGATAGAGGGGCGCACAAATAGCTCTCGACTTGATCTGGCCTCATTTCAATAATAATAAAAATGAAAAAACAAACAACCTCCGAGTCTGAAGTCCACCACGTCACTCCTCTTCCTCAATCTTCATCGACAATGTGGTGTGTTTGAGGAAATGGGAAAAATAGGTTTCATGGTGCAGTCACGCACTTCGTGGTCACAAAATGTTCTCAAAATGTGCACCAAATGCGTAAAAATGCACACATTATGGCAAAAATTATTCATCATTACATCTGGTTTTAACATTACTTTTATAAAGTTTGAAGTCCAAACGCTGAAAGCTGTCACAGTTTTTTACAGAAGCCCTGTGAAAGCATTACAGCTTAGCCGATCTGAGAGGCTTAAAAGAAAAAAAAATCCTGTATCTAAATCGTGATCCAGAACATCACCAAGATTTAATGGTATGTTCCTTGTGCCAGTATCCACATGTGTTGTAAATGTCATGACAATCCGTCCACAAGTTTTTGGGTAATGTTGTCCACAGACAGAACGACAGGCCGACAGACAGACATACGTGACTGGAAGCATTACCTCGCCGTTGGCGGAGGTAAAAAGAGGCAGTCCATGGAGCATGCACTGCTTCAGCCAACAATATAACCTGGTAGCAAAATATTTGTCAGAATGGCTTTTTATGCTCTGATACTTTACACTGGCTTTCAGATTGTCTTCTTTTTGTGGGTGCAGGGGGTGTTTTTTTTTATTTACGCAACATAGCTACAACTTAGAAAATGCTATTTTTTATTATTAATTTGTAACAAACAGGAAAGCCTCAGTAAAATATCAACAAGCCTTCTTCTGTTCGTCTCAAGGATCTTGGTTGTCCATTCTTCAGGAACAAAGTGCTTCTTCAGGTTGGATGGATACTGCTTGTGCACCAYAATCTTTAAATCAAACCAGAGATTTTTATTAGATTGAAATCTGAGCTTTGTCTGGACCATTCTTGGAGATTTAACAGTTTCTCCTTAAACCAATGGAGTGTTGCTTTAATGTGTTTAGTGTCATTATCCTGGTGAACCTTCATCCCAGTCTCAAATCTCTGAAAGTCTTTCCCTCAGGAGTTGCTCTATGTTTGACAACATTCATGTTTTCTACAGCTCTGACCAGTTTCCTTACCACTGCCAATAAAAAAACATCCCCACAGCATGATGCTGCCACCACCATGCTTCACTGTGAGAAGAGGTTTCTCATTTTAATGAAGAAGACACCGTGCTGTCCTTCATGGCCTAAAAGTTCAGTTTTAGTGTTGTCCTTCTTTCAAAGGTTTGAGGAGGAATAATGTCCAAACAGCCCAGCTTTTATGTCTTTCTCCTGTCACTCTTCCAAAAAGCCCAACTCTGTGCAGCTTATATTGATCAAAGTTTCATTAGGGCCCTCCTCACATTTTAAGAAATTACTGCAAACAGAATTCTAAGAGTGAAAGGTCAAAATAGCTATGAAAAAGATTTGGGAGGGTTTAGAAGGTTAAAAATGTGAACAATGTCTAAAAAAACAATGTTAAGACTGATCTGTGGTCATAAATCAGATTCATGCAGTTTGTAAATACAACCAGCTGCTAATACTGACCTCATTTAACATCTTTGGTTTCAGTAGAGGCTGGAGTTATCACTTTTTTTGTGCTGCTGGAACGTCGATGCTTGATCTGAATACACGAGGCAAAGCTTTGATTTGAACAACTGGTTTTTACAGTTATGTACCAGAAACTATATACTGAGTGAATGTTTCAGCTCTCAAATCTTCTATCTACTGTAAGACCTAATTTATTGCAGCCACGCCACGAGCAGGAAACAGAGCAAATGAGTGGAATCTCTTGGTTGAACTCTGACCCCTGACCTCTGCTCTCAGATCTTTCTTCCCTGACCTTAATCAGTTGTCGCAGAAAGCATGTAGCACAACTGACAACAACAAAAAGGGAGAAAGCACCTCGTGAGGCAACACCAGGAATCTTATTCCACAGTTAGTCCTAATTTTAGCTTGTTGGGTCATAAACAAGGTTTGGTGCAGAGGAGAGGAAGAGGTGAGACCCTCATGAAAGATGCATGTTGAACTCCTGGAGAGTTGTGCAACAGTTCGATTTTTTTTTACTTTAGTTTTTAAACTTTCTTACAGTTCTTTGTGAAATAAAGCAGTTTGACTTTAACTATTGCTCCAATATATGATGATTTATAATAAAACTGGGAATCTCAAAATTAATTAATCAATTTTAGATTTTGATGTTTTTTTTCAGATGATTTATACAAAAAGTGGGCATTTTAAAACCAAAATAAATTGTGTATTTTGCAKACTTTTACTCACCAAGACAGTCATGAAGCTGACTTTATAAGTGATGTGTTGTAGCTGTGATGGCGTGGTGTCTCAACAATGGCATTTTGTGTGGTCAGCTGTACACCTGCTCTGATCATGTCAACAAGACAGCACAAAGAGATACAACGGATAAAAATATGACAAATGTGTCATTTTGTTCACACACTGAACCAAAAAAAAAGCAATTGTGGCAGTGCTGCCAGGAAGAGAGAACTTTAGAAAAATGTCTCCTACTAGTTGTAAAATTCACAACCATTTTTTTTCTTTGTGTGCTGACTCCCCACACAGGCAGCAGTTTCCTCTCTCATCTGAGGTCTAATTGAACTGATGCTGTGCAGGAGAGACCATGCTGCCTGTTTTTTTAGAGCACTAAACTGTTGCCACTGTTCAGTTTAGGCTAGGTTTAGGGTAAGGGGCCAGGCTGTAGAAATGACAAGTAAATGAATGGAAGTCAATGCAAAGTCTCCATGAGGATAGAAGAACAAACGTGTATGTGTGTGTGTCCTTGTTTTTCCTACAAATGCAGTGTTGTGGGGACCAGGTGCTCCTTGGGCCCCACAACTTCGGAGGCTGATTTTGGAGGTGGGGGTTGGGTTTAGTACCAAGGTTTGAATTGAGTTTAGGTTAGTTTAGGTTCAGGAAGATACCTGTGATGTTAGCTGTAGGGTTGGTGGTCAGGGTTAGGCTATAAAATTACCAAAAAATGAATGGAAGTCAGTGGACGGGCCATACAAGGATATTGTGTGTGTGTGTGTGTGTGTGTGTGTGTGTGTTCTTGGGTCTATTACATACTGTAAATATTTCACAGACCACTGCACAAATTTGAACGACACTTTTAGGAAATTATCACAGGATGTACATCTACAACTGTTTAACTTTTGAAGCTTATCCAATTCAAGATGGCCGCCACAGCTAATTCATTACTTTCTTCTAATTTTATAAATGTTGTGCTGAGGTGTAGCTG
>NW_013952768.1:240620-246854 GCF_001266775.1 Austrofundulus limnaeus
GTACAGGAGAGACCATGCTGCCTGTTTTTTTTAGAGCACTAAACTGTTGCCACTGTTGAGTTTAGGCTAGGTTTAAGGTAAGGGGTCAGGCTGTAGAAATGACAAGTAAATGAATGGAAGTCAATGCAAAGTCTCCATGAGGATAGAAGAAGTAATGAGTGTGTGTGTGTGTGTGTGTGTGTGTGTGTGTGTGTGTGTGTGTGTGTGTTCTTGGGTCATTACATAAATATTTCACAGACCACTGCACAAATTTGAACGACACTTTTAGGAAATTATCACAGGATGTACATCTACAACTGTTTAACTTTTGAAGCTTATCCAATTCAAGATGGCCGCCACAGCTAATTCATTACTTTCTTCWAATTTTATAAATGTTGTGCTGAGGTGTAGCTGAGTCATCCGTAACACTCACTCTGAGCACCACTCTTTAAGCAAGATCTTTGCCTAAAACTTTGGCATTCATCGTTCAAGTCATAAGGGCTGAATATAACGCCATTAATTTACTTGTTTAATTTGTGCAGTTACAATGGCGTTTCCATAGAAATCTCAACCTTTTTCCCAATAAATGCGTTATGTCAACTCGCTTCGCACATTTGTGATAATTTCTAACTATGCAATGGTCTACTCTATGTGATCTGAGCATCTTGCAGTAATGCATGTGATTGCATTATGCATGKAGGTTTTCTTAAACAGAAAAATATTGAAACATTCTGATTTGTTGTTTCCACTAATCTCAATCTCAGCCCTGGTCTCTGTAACCTTCTTGATTGTTCCAGGTATCCGCCTGCTGGATGGTAAGGTCACTGATGCCATGGAGGCCACAGCCCTGACCTACAACATGCACCTGATCGACATCTACGTGTGCAGTTGGGGCCCACGAGACAACGGGGCTGAGATGGACGGGCCGCACCCCCTGACAGCWCAGGCCCTTCAGCTAGGAACTCACAAGGCAAGTTCACAGTGCAGGTCTGCAGCGCAGATTTAAAGCTGACGTCACGCTGTCAAGACTGGCAGGACAGAAATGTACCACGCATTTTTTTACAAAGATTTTATAGTAAAAGATTGATTCTTATTTGTTGCCAGTTTACAAAATACCCTTTTCAGGCACGTACATCATTGTACACTGCATGGAAAAAATAAGATTTTAATCACAAAGTAAACTTTTTTTATTTTGTTTCACTCAACCCAGAGGTTTAAGATTAATTTTAAAATTGCTGTTCTCTTAACAGAAATCATTTTATCATACGGGGGAAAAAATCCACCAGTCATAGACTATTGTTTGTTTTATCTCTAAAGTTGATTGCACACACAACCTGCCTGTGCAAAGGCAAAAATCTGATGTAATAATCTTTAATAAAACTGTTACACACAAACATTTCTCCTCTCAATAGCAATCTCTGGTGTGTTACCCATTTCAGCAGCTTTACTACATGTCTCGTTTTAAGTATTAAAAGTATATATAATTTTATTTTCTGGCCCATTATCTGACTACAGGGTCTGACACTAAATAAATATGATCCAAAMGTCAAACATACTAACTCAAAATACTTGTCACTATTAAATGTTTAGTGTTTCATTTGTTTTGTTTGTTTGTTTTAGGTTGTCATATTTTGAGCATGCCTTGTAATAAATATTTCATACACATGCAGCTTTGTGTTTCAAGCTGTAGATAAGAATAGACAACAGCCCTCCATTTACTTATATTGTACTAAAGTAAAGCGAAAATCTTGTTTGGACTTTGTGTAAAATGCAAATCTCATAAACCCATTTTCTTTTTACAACAGAGCATAAGGATTTTATCAGAAAATCAAACGAAAAGAAAATACAATGAATAAAAAGGTATTTTAGAATTTTATGGCATGAACACATATTTCAAAATTATTAGAACAGGACCATGTTTCCTACTGTAAAGTCTCCACTTTTTTCTTATAGTTGAGGAGACCAGTTGCTGGAGTTCTTGATGGGAATACTGTGTTGTTCTGTGAGATGAGGGCATGTAGCTGTTCAACAGTCCTGGGGTTTCTTTACCAGACTTTTTTGTTTCATCATGCACTAAATTAATCTAAAAAGGGAAATTAAAAGACAAACAAACAAACAACTAAAGTTCTATTCTGAAGCTGAAGACATTTTGCTTCCCATMCAGAAGACTTTCTCAGTTCAAAAATGCATGATGCAGCAAAGCATTTCAATCTTATATAGGTCTAGACTGCAGGCAGGCCAGTTCAGCACCTGGACTCTCCCACTACGAAGCCATGCTTCTGTAATGGATTCAGTTTGAACCCCCATGAAGAGCCAGGCTTCTGAGCTGCGCCCTGAGAACAAATGGGACGGTCCACTTTAGTAAGAACTAATGCACATGGTTTGAAAAAAAAAGATCTAATTTCAATTAATCTGACCCACAGAACAGTTTTTCACTTTGCTTCTGTCTTTTTGGGCGTCTCTGATGGGTAAACATSGGGGTGGCTGTGGTGTAGTGGCAGAGCAGCCGGCTTTGTTACCTGCAAGTCACAGGTTCGACTCCCCGCCATGCCCACATGCCGTTTGTGTCCTTGGGCAAAACTCCTCACCCCTAATGCCTCTGATGTGTGTCCCATCAGTGTATGAATGTCATTGGCACTGATTAGTCTCCATAGATGACTGTACATGTTAGCTTTGTAGAGACATAATAGAGTGCTGTATGAATGGGTAAATGAGGACRCAGATTGTAGTGTGAAGTGCTTTGAGTGTCCTGGATGGATAGAAAAGCGCTAAATAAGTACAGTCCATTTACCATTTAAACGAGGGTACAGATTGTATTATAAAATGCTTTGAGTGTCTATATACTGTAAGTATAGTCAATTTGCCATTTCCCATTTTTAAATGAGCTTTGGACAAAAATGTTCATATTTTGGGCTGAGAATACAGATGTTTTGAGAGGCAGATAAATGTCAAACGAGAAAAAAATTACTTTAAACAGAGGAGGCCTCGGATTTCAGGTCTTCAAAACTTAACAGTGCAGCATTGAGAATGAGACCCAGCCTGTTCCACTCTAATTCACTCCTTCATTCGTGTGACCAAAAYACCCCTCTGTGAGCYGGGCTAACAAAGACCCAAGTGACTCATAAATCAGATGTGTTGRATTTACCTAACCAGGTTATTATGCCAAGTGGTTCCCATCAGTGGAGTTAAGTAAATGGAAAGTTGCTTTGCATTTACTTTAGGTTAAATAAATCCAACACGTGTTTTTTGAATGCAYTGTGAGAAGTCTGCCTGTGAATCGATGTTACAGAACTGAATACAGTTTAAAAGCTTAGAACTCCACATTGCAGTTGAGAGTTGACATCTCTCTGAATGGGAGGTGACACATCTTATGTTTATTTTTAATGTATCATATCCTGGATGTCTGAGAAACGTACATCAACGCATCGAATACTGACTTTCAGCCTCATCCTCTGAGCTCAGAGACTTCTCCTCATTCTTGAAACCTTTGGTTGACATTATGAACTGTAGATGATGGGATATAAAGGCTTCTCAGTTTTCAATCAAGAAAATATTAATTGCACTATTTTAGACACATATTTTGCAGACTAGTGAAACTCTTCACATCTTTACTTCTTAGAAATTCAGCCTCTGTAAAATACTCTTTATACCCAGTCCTTTTACTTACAATCTGTCAAACAACCTACTTAGTAGCAAAAGGTTTTCCAGTTGTACCACTTATTTTTACAGCCTTTTGTCGCCCCGATCCCACTTTTTTGAGATGTATTACTGTCGTTTAAATAAAGCTTACCTTATTTTTATCCTAAAATTGAAAAAGATCTAAGTTTAAATATTTGATACAATGCTCCTCTGTGAATGAAATATGGGTTTTGTGAGATTTACACATCGTTGCATTCTGTATTTATTTACATTTCAGTGTCCCAACTGTTTTGGTTTTAGGATGGTGGTTTGCACACAAGTTGTGGGGCTGAAAGTCTCACCTGCTTCCCCCATGATGTCTCATGATCTCATAAAATGACCAATCGTGATTAAATATATTTGAAAAATGAATACAGTGAAGCCCTGCAAAGTTGAGTTTGACAATTCACAGACTTGGTTTTTCACAGATTTTTTCATGGAACCTAACTTCTAGTAGTTTCTGGTAATCCCTGTGATACTGCTGAAACTGGAAATACAGAACTGTAAAGAATGCAATTTTTTTTCTCATGATTTTTTGGTGAGTTTTCGAACGAAAATATTAAAAACAGAATAATTTACTAATTTTGTAACATAAATTTAGTTCCATAAAAAAACAACCTTTTCATTAAAGCATGTCCTTTGCCCACGCTCTACCTTCTGCCTTTTAACATTGTATTGTGTAGCTGCTAACTGTGTAGCTTTTGTGTGTTTTTGTTCTAACTGCATTAAGATATCACCCCAAACACGTTGTTGGTCTTTTCTGGACGGCATCCAGTAGTCACATTTTTTTCATGATTCACGGTTACTCTATGAACAAAACCCCTGTGAAAACTGGGGCTGTACTGTAATTGAACAGGCAAGAGTGGAGTAACAACTGCTGTATGTCAATCAACAGATGTTAACAAGTAAAAAAAAAAATGATGTCACTCATGTTGTTTTGGCTTCAGTTTCCACATTATATTAAATTTACTATGAATCTCTAACATTAAAACTATAATTAAAAACAAAAGAAAACACACAAAAGCCACAAAGTACTTTACTAAAAAAAAAACAAGTCTCTATATTTAGGATGCTCCTAGACGGCAGCTTTCCAAATAGATAAATGAATGGGTGAGTGGGTCGGTTGATTTTCTTTATGAAAGCCAGATTTTCTTTTCTCACTTGTTTGTCTCTTTGTGTTATTCAGGGCCGAGATGGAAAAGGCAGTATTTTTATGTGGGCGGCAGGTAATGGTGGGATGCAGCACGACCACTGCGGTGCAGACGGTTATGTTAACTCCATCTACAACATTGCTATTGGCGCCATCACTCAGACTGGGAAGCCAGCATACTTTGGTGAACCCTGCCCTGGAGTGATGGCTGTCACCCTGACAGGAGCCGGCGTGGGAGGATCCCTACCTTTGGTTAGTCTGTCTATATCTTTTAATATATAACTGCAGTGTTTATCATTAATAACCCTGTGTGTGTGTGTGTGTGTGTGTGTGTGTGAGTGCCTGTGTGAAACAGTAGCCTGACACTTTGGCTCCTTTGAGCGGTGAGAAGCCTGTTAAAGAGCAGCCACTGGTGTGATATTTATCGAGGCCCACCAAATGACCTAGGTGATTACTGGGCACACACACTCGAAGACATTCAGAAACAAGTGTTAATTGGAGGTAAAGCACAGTTGTAGTGGCTGAGAATGAGAGAGGAAGACACTGAAAGTGTTGCTGGCGGATTTAACACTGAGAAAGTATGAGAAAAATGCAGCGCCAACTCCGGGGCTGGAGAGAAACAGAAAGGCCAATTTTATCACAGTGATGACACCTCTGACTGCTGGGATTTTCGCTCGTTTTGACCCGTGCTTTATGAGAAAGACAGATTTTTTTGTTTGTTTGTTTTTCTTTCATCTTATGGTGACTATTAAGAAATTGTTTTTACTTGTTCCAGTGGGGAAGGGAAAGCTTCACACTGCCACTGCTTCACTATGAGAATACTGCTGTTGTTTACAGAGAATAGAAATGGAACTGGAAAATCTCACAGAACAAACAGAGGAGAGAACAAGGACATTTGAGCTCAGTCTAGAGTGGAAGTCCTAAAGYTAAAATGAGAGGCAGGACCACATGTGGTGCAGAGTGATGCAAATTTGATTCATCATTAAGACCCATATACTAACAAACTGTTGATGACTCAACAAAATACATTTGAAWGTGGTCAACACTGAACAAGTGGGCATTGATGTCTGTCCATCTGTTAGCAACTCATCTCACAAATCACTTGATGGATTTTATTGACACTCAGAACGTACTCATTAGGTGAACATAACAATGATCAGTGAGTGCCCAAACTAAAGTAATCATACTTGGTCCCACTTGGACGTTGAGAAAAACTGGTATTGGGACACCCCTAATTGAAAGGCAGTGGGTGATGTGTGTTCCTTCAAGGAATGCTAGGCCATTAATTTGTTTTCTGCATTTTAGATTCAGATGATCACCCTGCATTGCTACTATAGGTCCTGGTAAGGTGGATCAGTGAGTTGATGTCTTGCTCGGTTTGAGCAGGCAGTATATGCCAAACTTGCTGGCACCATTATATATATATA
>NW_013952768.1:246934-248426 GCF_001266775.1 Austrofundulus limnaeus
ATATATATATATATATATACATACATATCCTGGATAATTTTTGGTTCATTTTTCCTCCAGGTGACTGTGACTAACACTGGCGATGGATGTGCCACACACTTTCCAGGAACATCCAGTGCCGCTCCGATTGCTGCAGGGATTGTAGCTCTTGCCTTAGAAATAAAGTGAGTACCTGTTTTTTTTTCAGTCACAGTGCACCTTCACACCAGCGAAACCACTATCAAAGTGAAGAATATGGCGTTAAACTGGGTAGGTGCTAAAATCTAGGCAGGCTTGAACATAATTTAGAAAATCAAGATACGACCAAATCAGCCTAGATCTAGCATCACCCCATTATTGAAGAAATTATTGGGGTTATGTTACATACTGATTTTAATTACACTACACATGGTATAGTTTGTTTTATGATAGAACTGTAATGACTGTTAAATGTGACTTTTGATTAACTTGATGATTCTATATTAATAGCTACATGCCTGGTAACAAATTAAACACAACTGAATTTTTATTTCTTCATTAGAACAGATTATTATTGCATGGGGGTTGTGGCTCCAAAGTATATGGACCCCCTCCACTGATGACATAATGAAATAGGCGGAGCCGTGCCCCGGAGCTTTTGTTAAAACTCGTTGCATTTCCTGGTTGCGGTCTGAACTCTCGGTGATTCATTAAAGACCAGACTTCAGCCAGAATCGCTCTTGGGGTTTTTGTATGGTTACTCTAATGATTCTGTCCATGCATTTGAACATTCTCCGTTTGGTTTAGCACACAGTCTGGAAATGAACATGAATAACTTTATTTTCTTTCAACATTAACAAATAAAACAAAAATGTTGAACAGTTACACTAGGGGCTGGGATGTGTCCAGGTTCTCAACAGGAAAAGGGTAAAATGCTCCTCGGGTGAGTCTGCCTCAGGTGGAGGAATTTAAGTATCTTAGAGTCTGGTTCATGAGTGATGKTGGGATGTAGTGGAAGATGAATTGATGGATCAAGTCAGATCAGCCTTTTATTTAAAACAAATTTTCTTCCAAGTTAATGATTGGTCCCACATTAATTTGTAACGATTCCCAACTGTCAACCCCAAAGTCTTGGGTGATCTTCCAATGAGGAATGACCCTGACCATTAAATATCAGTCTACTGCCCAACTCTAGTGGGTTCATCATCCTTTATAACAGGGGCCAAACTGCAGTCGTTCTATTCATTTTCTGTTCTCCTGGCAGGAAGAGAAAGTATTTTTAATTTGATCATGTAGCATCATCACAGCCACTGTATGTCTTGATTTAATTATCTTCTACTGTAAAATTTAGCTTTATTTACACTTTACTGACTCACACAAAATGAAAGAAAGCAACAGCATAACATAGCTTGAGAAAAAAACAAGTCTCAGTCAAAAATGTTCAACACAACAACGGCAATAAATGCAACACTCTATTATTGCACACACCTGATAAGATTTATTTAACAGTTTCATAAACTGCTGTTTAGCAGCT
>NW_013952768.1:248701-250120 GCF_001266775.1 Austrofundulus limnaeus
CATACTAATATAATTATATCACACACTGGATTTGTGTCATGGCTGTGGTAGCCCTGCTTCTATAACTGGTTTGTTTATTTCAGAGAACTAAAATCCAAACTGATGTTTTTTTTTTCTGAACATAATCATGCCAAATACAAGAAAAGCCAAAGGTTGCTCTAAACAATTGGATCCCATCGACTTTATTTGAGTTGAGGGCAGTTTTTGAAACAATTCCAGTTGCTAGAAAAAGAATAATTCCCAAGAGACTTGYAGCTTTCAGTGCTAAAACAGGGGGTAAAAATGTATGTTCAAAAATGTTTGTTCATATATTTGTTTATATTTGGTTAGTCTTGCATCTCAAGGTTATTTTGTGGAGTGGATGAAAACTCCTTTTAAGGCAGGATRAAATAATAAAATAGTTCAATACCAAAAAGGTTGAGTACTTTCACAGGRATTTATTGTTTTAGATTTTTTGATTTCATGTATTTCATCTTGCACCTCAGTGACTCTCCTGCCTTAAATCCTTTCATTTATTGGCCTTTGAGAATCTTCTCTTTTCTGCCTATCTTTGTCTAAACCTGCTAAAATATCTTCTCACTCATTTTCCTCCTGCGTTTCTTTTGTTTGGCCCGTTTCTTTTTCATCCCTTTCCCTGACTCTGTTCTTCATCACTCAACACTCCAGCTGTTGGAGTGGCCTCGGGCTTGGTGTTGTGTGGCGATATCAGTGCCATGTTTGCCACCGTCATTTCACAGACGGAACCAGAGGCCAGCGTTTCTGTTGCAGACGTCACGCTRCAGCGTTCTGTCTCAGTTGCTTGGCTGTAAAATGAAGTGTGGGTCCTCTGGGCGAGACGACTCCCGGGACATTACTGTTAAAGGCTTTGTCATGACCTGCTGCCACTGACTAAACTATATATCGCCTCTCCCTGAAGCAGAAGCATTCTGCTCACGTCTTTATGCTGTTGGGTTCGCCCTCTATTTATTTGTGTGGCTTTCATTTTTTCACTTTCTCATTCTGTTTTACGCTTTCTGTTCACAYTTTCCAAAAACATACACGACCCTATATGCTACCATACTTAATCAAAGCAAAGACTAGTTTTATTCCCATTCATCATAAATGTGCCTTTTTAATGGCATCTAAGCAGTAAAATGTAATGACAGAAAGATTTGCAGCTTGGATTTTTAAATCAAAACTTTTTCAAAAACACTTCCAAATCAAAGACTCACAAAGTTCTTTGATCATTCTAATCTGTCTTCACGTCTACTGTTGGAGCAACAAGTTTGTGCTCTTTGATGCTTACCTTTGCACAGATCAATTTAAACCGGGTTTCTGAAAACACAGAGACTGCCACCTCGAGATTGTTTGGCAAAGTTTACAGAGATAATCAAATTCCAATAGATACATTATGCAGATTGAATTTTATATATATATATA
>NW_013952768.1:250889-252231 GCF_001266775.1 Austrofundulus limnaeus
CTCTTTGGGCCCCTTGGTACCAATTGAGCATCGTTGCAACGCCACAGCCTACCTGAGTATTGTTGCTGACCATGTCCTTCCCTTTATGACCACAAAACCGTTACTAGCGTGGTGTACCTAATAAAGTGGCCGGTGAGTGTATATCCGTGTTTCTGATATGTATTTTTACACTGTAGCTGAATTATCATAGTGACTAATCCATGAAAAAAGTAATTATTTCAAAGACCTTTGTTCTGGTAAACTGATTGTCTACGCCAAATCATCGAAGACTCATCTGCTGTAGCATTTATTTCCATTTCCTCCAAATATGTTATATAAGCTAAAGTTAACACCAGATCAATATCATACATCCATATGAGCTTTGAATTTCTGTCACCTCAACAATTTGAAACTTATTTTGCTTATTTGTTATACAGTTTTTGAACATACAGGACAAATAGATGTTTTATTGTAAACACTGTCTTTAGTAACTTGTGTGGTTTTATTTTTTTATTTTTTTAAACTATACTTAGCAAAAACATGAGGAAATTTGTGTTTGATAGATTATTTATTTGTTGTAACAATGCTTCCTGGCAATAAATCTTATACCAAACACCTGAACGGCAGCAGCTGAAGGTACCAGAAGCTCAATAAAAGTGTCAATAACAGCAAAATCAGTTGTTTGGTAATGTCAGAGAAGATTTGGCAATTGATTTGTGCACAACCCACGTAACCCTCRAATGCATGTTCCTTACAAATGTGGCAGCATTTACTGTAAAAAGGAAGTTATTATCATCATTTTTATTATTTCCAAGAAGCATTGTTACATCAAAGACATAATCTACCAAACACAAATGTTCATTTTTTTTATCCCAAGGATATTTTCCCCTTTATTTTACAAAATAAACAAGACTGACACAATGGTAAAAAGTTAAGTAAAACTGTTTTGTTTGAAGTGAAAATGGACCAATCAGAACTGTCCACACAGTTTTTTTTACATGTCATCACTTTGTCACAGGTTATAGCCAAGCTGTCTGTGATATAAACGTTCTAATAATAGTTTTCATTCAGTTGTGTCTCTGTAGAAGAGTTCTCCAACATTCTCCTGTATAGAAATCTGTTGACAGCCTCATTAGTTTTGCTCAACACTTTAGCATGTTGCTTCATCATTATGTCTTGGATTATTATAAGTGTAATGTATAAATCTATTTTGAGCATTCGAAGCATCCAGGAGTACGTACATGAAAAACTCGAAGTTTAAATTAAAACATGTTTCATGAGATTCTTCATAGATAAAATTATTTTAATAAGGAATAAAATTCATGCCAGACCTCCTGCTACTGTCTCTGATTCTCTTTCAGAT
>NW_013952768.1:255835-262773 GCF_001266775.1 Austrofundulus limnaeus
GTTTCTTACTTTGTGGGAGGAGTTGGTCCAAGACGTGATTGGTCAGATTGACAGTGGGGTTTGAAGAAGCTGGGGGGCAGCGGGGCGTAGCTTGGTCAAATCGAACAGGAAGCACCAATTTTTTTTAAATTAGAGATTTCAGCAAAACATTACTAACCAGCCTGTAAAAAGATCACTAAAGATCAATATGATTTAATATTAATCATAATTTGAGACAGGAAGGTGCTTCCCGCACAAAATTTAAAGTAAAAAAACTATGTTTACATTTTTACAATAATTTTTATTTGAGTTATTGTTCTGTTTTAAACTGTAACAGACAGACAATAAATCATTATTTTACTATTATCATTACTTCCTCTTTTAAGCTGACTTGCCAATTTGACCAGTCACGGTTAGGACAAACTCTGCCCACACACCAGCTCCACCAATCATGATTAATGTCAACTGCGCCCAAACCAAGACCTCCATCAGTCATGGGTAAGGCCAACTTTGCCCACAGGACAACATGTACTGCAGAGACCCCTACTTGCAAAATGGGGGAAAATCTGTGTAATTTACAGCCAATACATACAACCTGACATGTTGCCACGCTACAAAAACCATTAAAAATACACTGAATCCTAAAATAATTCATCACAGACAGGTGTCTCAAGTAACAAAGATGAAAATCATGATTGAAGCAACACAATTAACACAGTTCAGGTTTTCTCCAACTGCTGTGCCATACATTACCATCAGCATCAATACAGACATAATAAACTGACAATTAAACAAAATATATTTTACTCACTGAAACTTTATTATGTGTTCACAAACTCCATCCTCCTATTTTTCCTCCAGAGTTCCTCTGTCATACTTGTCCTCATGCAGTTTCTGTTTCAACAGTAAGTCCTTTTCTATCACCGCCATGAAGYTAACACTGTTCARTCTGTTCTGKGCATTTTTGYCATAAGTTTTAATTAGTTGTAACACTAAAAATGTCTGTTCGGCATTTAACGTGGTAGATGCTACAGAAATACAGTTTCCTGACTGTTAGTCTCTCTGAAAATCCAGTCAAACGACTCGAAAAAGCTGATGTTGTCCAATGGGCTCTGGGGTCTCCAAATCAACATCTGATTGGTCAAAGCAGCAGTTTAATTATCATTTGTTTTAACCTCCAAGTGCCTTCACTGTTTGTTCTGACAGCCTGAGGCAGATTTCTTTGACCCTAGCAACAGATGATACTCAAAATATGATTGGATAAAGCACTATTTAAATATGAGCCACTGGAAGCTGTGCAGCTTGGAGAAAAGCTGTGAAAAGAAGAGAACAGATATTTAAATTAATTAATTAACTAAAATATAAGCTAGTGATTCTGTTTGTAATTAGGATTTGTTGGCCTTGACAGTCACCATTGCAATTAACTGGTCTTTTGACAGTCACCATTGCAATTAACTGGTCTTAAGTAAATTTACAAAGAACACATTAGGTTAACAACTTTGATTTATATACTAACTCTTATTTTAGGACTTGATAGTCTGTATGTACTTGACATTTTTATCACCCACTGGCAGAAGGCAAAAGAAGCACACTAAGGTTTTTCTGTGCATCTGTGATTGTGTGTGTCTGTCATGTCAGCAAAATATCTAATGAACCAGAGCATGGATTTTAATAAAACTCAGAAGGTGATCATTAGCTGCAGATTTACAACTCTTTAACAACTGAAGTCAGTTTATATCAAGATGACTGCCAGTAATGTAGGAACATAATAATGTTTTCAATAGATATACCATTTTTTGATAGAAGATTTTTGTGTAAAAGTTTGACATAAGAGTTGGAGAGCGATGCATTTATTCAAGGAATGCTTCAAAATCCTACAAAGTCTTTGTTTATTCAAATAGTTTAGACTCACTCTGCCCCACTTTGCATCAAAAACTTTAATCCAAAATTGGAAAACAATCCATATTTTGTAACGTCTGCTTCACATGTTTGTTTGGACACATTTGTAGTGAAAATCGGTTGTATAAAGTCTACAGCCAGCACCTCGTACAGTCAGATTGCACTGAGCGATAAACAATCGTGTTGCTATAATCAATATAACCACATTTCAGCTTGTTTTAGGGGAAACAATGGATGATGAGTCCTTTGTGCCAAAGATGGCAGAGGTCATCAGGGTTGTTGCCAGTGAAAGGTGTTGAAAGCAGCTTCCCTGATATTAAGTTCCAACACTCGTGGCACGGTTTAGAATTGTGTGAAGAAACTATTGATCCAGAGGCACATGTTGTAATTAAGGAAAGACAACAAGCCGATTGCTTTTTACTGGGAGGTCTGCAGTTATTTCATCAGGACAAAGGCAGACCACATTCTGCACGATTTAAAGCAGCACGGCTTGTAAACACAGAGTTTGCTTCACTGGTCTGCCTCCAATTCAGATCTGTAGATTATAAAACTCTGTGAATCAGCATGGGGATAAATCAGATGGTGACCAGAGTTTGTTAAGCATAAAATATCTTGGTTTCAATAGGAGTGAACACAGTAAATAACAATACTCTGTTCCTCAAAAAACTAACTAAACTAAAGAAATTATCAGCACTAACTTTGTAAATGTGCCATTTAACACTTTTATTCAAACATGCTGCCAGCATCAATTTATTGCTTTATTCATTTTTTTTCTTAAGTAAAGCTGACCAGTTTTCCTATTAGAGGTGCCACTGTACAAACACTGAAGCACACTTTTTATTTTTCTATAAATGAATTTGTCCTGTATCTAATGCAGCTCTAAAACAAAACATGCAAATTATGCAACATGTGTGACTGAACACATGTCTGCACCGTCAGTGATGACCTTTAGCCCTACGGGCCCTGTACAGGGCTCGCAGATGGTGTCATTCATTGTTGTTTGCTAAAGTATGTGTAAAACTTATTTTTCCCAAAAAAATTTCTGTCACAAAAGGTGTCTTTAATGTTTTTAAAATGAGTTGCCAAATTATTTTTGGATAAATATGTATGATTTTAGAGCTACATAAAGATTTGTAAGTTACTTGAACCGTCGCGGACCATTTCAGTATCAGGAAGTTCTCTGCATCTGTTGCTGTGCAGGTTTTGGTTCCATACCCCTCCCATCGGTGTCTTTGAAAAGACAAAGCTCTCACGAATTCAGGGATATATCTTAACACTGTGTTACTCTTTGTTTGGTGACGTGAAGTTTGTGCGTAACTGAGAGTATAAATAACAGCCCTCAGGCGTAAAACATCGAGGCGGAGTTAGGTTCCATTCAGTGATTTCATGGTGTGCACAATGGTAGATTTTGATGATGCACAGTGTAAATGTAAAAAGAAAAAGGTTATGTCATATGCAGAATGAGTCCTACAATAGAAATCAACACTTTTATTAGACTAGATTCTCTTTTATAAAGTAAAAGACCCATTTGGCACAGTTTTGGGTACATATGGCTAAATTGTGCCAAAATGCCATTTCCACCTGGCACACTGCTCACTAAAACTTTTGTGAAATGAATATACTTCAGCTTATTCAGTCCTACTTTGCTGCATTTTTTCTCAAGATGTAGATGTATAAAATCTAAGGGCATTCCTGGGTTTTCACAAGAATTGTCATTGTGTTTTGCACTGTTGATTTAAAAAACATTTAAGGCGAGGCTAAAAAAATTACAAATTTTATTTATTCACAAATAATTCAGGCACAGTAAGACAGTAAGAGTTACAATAGTGGTTTCACTTAAGAAATTATATTTAAGATCTTACCTTTACAGAGGTAGCAAGAGTTAGCATTTAGACCTTATAACTGTGGAGCTATTCTTGCTTTATTTTGCTGTGTATTTTCCAGCGGAAATTACCTCTAAAACCCCTTAGGGCTTGCAATAAAATTACTCAGAGACCATTGTAGTGAAGAACATTTTTGATCACGTATTTCTGCACTTAGACATGGAAAAGGATTTTTCCACCATAAAATTTAGCTCTGTTTATCATTGGATCACAGATCTCTTTTACAAAGGAGGCCTGGGCCTGAAGGCAGCCTAAGATCATGTTTTTGGACTGTGGGAGGAAACTGGAGTACCAAGAGAAAACCCACACAAATGCAAGGAGAACATGCAAACTCCACAGAGAAAGACCCCAGGCCTAACTCTTGGCTTGAACCCAGGAGGCAACAGTGCTAACCACTAATCCACTGTGTCATACTCTGTAAAGTTTTGGGATTTTTGTATTTTTTTTTTTTTGAAACATTAGCTACGTTTACATGGACAAAAGTAATCGGATTAAACGGCCATTCGGAATAAAAATGCGTCATGTAAACAGCCTGTTCCGATTATTCTGATCCGATTGAGCTCGATCCGAATGAATTTTTAATCCGAATGTGAGGGGCGAGTTATGCCGATTGATAATCGGAATGAGGTTCATGTAAACACAATCGGATCATTGTATTCTGATTGTAGAAAACTGACCTGTGTGCACATGTCTGCTGACTTTCATTCACCCGGTTAGAGGAGGTGGGACAGCAGCGCTCCAGCTGTGCTGCACCGTGCAGAACTTTTCCTCCACGCTCTCTTAACAGATGAAAAAGGAGGCAAACAGCAGACGCTGCTTCGCAAAAAAATAAAAATAAAAAGCATGTATTGCTTCATCTGCAGGCTGCAGCTCAACCGAGGAGACGAGTAACGACGTCTCTACTGTTATTAAAAGCTGACACGGGTCCGTCCTGAACGCACCGAGGAGCTTTGTTCATGTTTGTAACACGGAAGTAGAGGTGACAGATTAACAACACTGCGCATGTCTGGACTTTTATTCTGAATAAAAGTCCGGTGCATGTAAACACTTTTCATGATCGGATTGTGTCCATGTAAACAGTACATTCAGATTATTTAATCCGAATACATTTAAATCCGATCAAAAAATTTTGTGCATGTAAACATAGTTCAAGCTCGAAATATCACTTCAGTTTAAAACCAGTGTAAACAAACAGGGAGGTTCTGCAGAAGACACTGGTCAGCGTGTTAGAGGAGAGAAAAAACGGGAAAAGTAAGACCGGTTTACTTTGCCTTACTTCTTTAGTTTTTAAAAAATGCATTGCCCCTTTTTATATAAAACAATACCTAAATAATGCTCTAAACATCTTGGTTTCATATTCAAATTTTGTGTCATAAAGAGATTAATCAAGAAATCAACATTTTTTTGTCATTCCAAATGGGTGCTACATGAGGAATGAAAGATAGATACTGAGGTCCCAGTCGTCAGAAGAGAAGGAAAAAAAACACAAGAAAATACAAAAATGCACAGTGTGTCACAGATGGAGTGTATTGCAACATCCAAATGTACACATTCAGCCATACTGTAGTTAAGGAATTTTTTCAAAAAAAGAAAAACATGATTAATCTCGATTAAAATTTTTTTTATCTTTGCCCAGCAATATATACTATAATAACTGTTTAGGAGAGGACAGGCTTCAATGAGTTGAGTGTTGACAGTGTTTAAAAATATTAACTAAAAAGTTGCCCTATTGAAAGATCATGTTCAAATGAGAGACTAAATTATGCGCAGGAGATCGATTCAGTTCTCAGACTTAAATAATTATTTATTTACAGATATGTAGTGTTTACTACACGTAACTCAGCTCTGGTCCATTTCCTGAACCCCCTTGTTTTGTAGACTAAGGAAATGGCCCAGAATAAAGTTCTTACAATGTTTATAGAAACCCTGGTCACACCCCGAGTATGATGTCATTGTAAACAAGGAAGTATGTTTTAGAAATGAACACTGAAACTAAATAAAGACTTATTTATTGTCTTACTGTTYAAAGTAAAAATTACAATCGATCACAAAGTATAAAATAAGTGTGTATTAAATTCAGTTAATCAGTCACAAATTATCCTTCACAATGCACTATATATTAGAAGGGAATTCCCCAACTCCAAGGGGTTTGGCCCACCCCTCTTGGATATTGGTAAGGGAGGTGCTATTGTGCCGTGCCGCATTTTTTCAAATGCAGTTGACACATTAAAGAATTAGACTAATTTAAGGCATTTATTTACAGATTAGTAGTTTCTACACATGTAAGRCATTAGGTGTTTTACTTGTTTTTGCAAATCAAATAAGTTGCACGTTCAACACTTTGTGCTCATGTAGATCTCTATTTCTCCTTTTAAACACATGTATAAACCACAGTTGTTTGGACATACTTGCATGCATGCACACAGAAATGTAAACAAACAAGTACACACTTAAAGATCCAAGCTGCCTGTGGTCTTCTACACATGTGCACATGTGCTCATTAGGACCAGAAATCAGGGCTAAATCAGTGTGGTGTGTTTAAAGGAGATTGCAGACATTCACTTATTGGACTTGGCCTAATTGATAGACCCATTAGTAACACTTGTACAGATAACATGGGAGGAATCTCAGTCTGCTCACAGTCACTCAGAGTGGGTTCATTTAGGCTCATAGAACAGCACATTAAGAGGAGATTACAGAGCGGCATGGAGCTTCCTGCCAGTCTATGCCTTGGTACTGTGAGACTGATAGAGACAAACTGAGGAACGAGACGTTCCACAGGGCAGACGAGCTGTGTGTTTAGTTTATTTTARGTTTGTAAGAAAATTAAATACACATGCTTCATGTGGTAACGACACACCGACTGATAATCCGTGTGTTCCACGTACATATACTTGTTTCTGTGCAGCTCTGTGTTCGCTCTATCTCTTTACACAAAAGAACCGAATATACCTACACCAGTGTCAGTTGTTCTGCCTTTCAACTAAAGCTGCAGTGTCGACATGAGACGGTGCGCTTTAAACTGCTGCTTGTCTTGTACCAGCACATTATTTTCTGCTGACTAACAAGCTTAACTGCAAGTGTTCCCTACTTCTGTTGCTTTTATATCGGGTAAGACAACTGTCAGAAATATTGTATGTGTAAGAGTCTAAATTTGTACATGTAAGTCTATAAACA
>NW_013952768.1:270349-273104 GCF_001266775.1 Austrofundulus limnaeus
CATCCGTAGTTTTGCGTGGAAAATGGCGCACGCAAGGTTTTTGTGTGTACGCACCGTTGATACATGAGGCCCCAGGCCCCTCTGGAGCAGTGGCAGTGTTGTCTCTTAGCCACTCCTGTGCTGTCTTCACTGTGTTTTGGGTCGCTGTCATAGAACCTCCAGCCTAGACTGAGGTGCTGATCAAAGTGGAACAGGTTTCTGTACTTTGCTCTATAGAGTTGTCTTTTAAACCAGACCAGTCTCAGTTCAAACAAACACCCCCACAGTATGATGCTGCCACCACCATGCTTCACTATAGAGCATAGGGTGATGTTTGACAGGGATGGACTGCTTTACATAGCTATCAGGGATTTTCCTGGTGGGTTAGTGGGCTGATGGGGCACTGGTGGTTCACCACAACGCCTCAAATGCTTTTTCTACCTCTTCCCGCTCCAGTCAGCTGACCTGTTCAGAGTGGACCTGTAAACATATGACTGAGTGTTAATGGGCCCACCGACTGCAGAGATCAGAAAACCTTGTCCCTTAAAKCCCAGCCTACAAAAACAAATTGCCTCTGTGGCACTTATTAATAACTCAGCAGTCAGATCTGAAACGCCTTGTCCCTACTAGCRCCACATAAATTAAATCTCCCTGTTTGTCTCTGCGTCCAACAGAGAGATGCAAAATGCTGTGGCTCCAGCTCGTCAAGCCATTCCTCTTTGAAACATTACCTGTCAATCAGCAGGGGCGCCACCAGCGGGGGAGGCGTTGGGGTGGGGGGTCAATGTATTTTACCCAACCAAGTTGTTGGATYACCTCAGCGAGGATCAGGAGTCGTACAGTAGGAGACATCTGAGCTCAAATTAAAAGTCTTGTTGCAAAATTTCAAATACTTAAGTAAATGTGATCTTTTATTTTCTTTGAAATAAATATTGTTTATTATTAAAAAGTACTGAGTGTAGGCTGACAACAAAATTTAAGCAGTAGTAGCATCAGGTTGCAACAGAACAAAACTGCAGATAGTGAATACTTTCCGAAGCCACTATTTGCGTCACATGTGGAGATGCATTTTATATTATGTGAAACTCTGAAAGTAATTTTCAAAGTAACATAATTAGCCTAAATTATTATAAGTAAAGCATAAGTCTGTGATCACACCAATTCTCTTACAGCCAAATAAAACGTACKACATAGTATCCAATTTTTTAAAAAGCACTTAGTGTAAAACTGATAAACTACTCTTTTCCCACATGAGATAACCTCACTTGTCTTACAGCAACTTGAAACTTTTAATATGTTTAAAGCAGAATGAATGATGTAGCTCGTGCTTCCCACAGAATTCAATCATTGTTTATGGGGGAAACATATGAGTCATGCTTCTAAAAGATAAGAGCTAGTTGTGTTTTCCTGCAGCTCTCTTCGTTCACCGCTCCATCTCTTTGACTCTTGGATTGCCCTTCTTCGGTGTTTTCTCCTCCTTGGCTGGACACTTTGTCCTTACGCTCTCTGTCTCCTTCTCCTTATGCCAGTTGTCCTCCTCCTCCTTCTCCTTGCTGCCTGCACCCAGTGTGGGTGATAAATTATTCGTGGGCATGCACTGAGGGCCCAGGGCTGCTCATTCCTGCACACAGAGGACTTGCATTGATCCAGCCTCTGGTTCAGCTTAATTGGAAACCCAGTCACAGCAGCTACAGACACACTCTCACACACAAACACAGAGCGCACACATTCATGCACAAACATCCACGTCTACATGCCCTATGTGTGGCAAAGGGATATTAACACACACACATGCTGTAAGGCACTATTGCACAATAATATAGCACTGAAAACACTAGGTGCATGTTATTACAAATGTCAACATAATTACTCATCACACAGACACATGCATAACCTCCATATGTATTTATTTGTTAAAGTGTAGCACAATTAACAACACCAGCAACATATATTTTTGATTGATAATGTGTACACTTGCAAATGCACACAATTCCATGCAAACACTTAAATTTAAAGGATAAAAACAAGTGGACTGACAAGGTGTGTGTGCAAATCCACACACACATTTTATAATCGCTGGGCTGCATTCTCAGCACCGCTAAAGTGGAGTAACAGTCCACAGTGGAGCAATATGTAGGCCTAGGTTTATTGATTTGACTGAGACACTGACTATCATAGAGCTAATAGATTACATCAGACACATTGAAGTGGCCCAGTCAATGAGGCCTGATCCTATTAACTGGGGATTTGTAAACAGTTGTGTGCTCACTGTGACGGCTGCTGTACTGCTTTGTGAGCCTTATTGAGGGGATGATGACTGTGAAGGACGGTCTGCAAGCTGCTCATACTGTGGCCTTCAGGTTCCAGACCAATGAAACCAGTGCACATAGATTATTGTGTTTGACTATRTTAGCATTCAGCTAAATGTTTCCACTGGATGAACTGTGCTCAGTTCTCCAGTTTCATGGCTCTATGCATGAAAAAATGAAGGTTTTGACTTTTTTAGTAGCCATTAGTGTAGTTTTCATTTTTTGCATCATTGATTGCTTGTTTCCAGTTAGTTTATTAGACATTATTTTGCGTTTATTGTTTTTGGTTTGTTTCTTCTGAAGTATTTTGGTAGGCAGGGCAATGTTCAACACTTTAAGGTTGGTGCTAATATGCTAATATGACACATTAGACGATTTGATTAAGGAGAACTTGATAACTCTAAATTGTCCCTAGGTGTGAGTGAGAGAGTGAATGGTTGTTTGGCTCGTTTGTCTCTATGTGTGTC
>NW_013952768.1:274126-282930 GCF_001266775.1 Austrofundulus limnaeus
CAATATTTTTATACATTTATCCATTTTAAATACATTAACCTCACTCCTTTGTTACAACTACGGCAAAAATGTAATTAATTCAGAAAATCTTCTCAGGACCCCACCTTGATGTTTCAGGACCCCACTTTGGGTCCCGACCCCAACTTTGGGAAACACTGCTGTAAACAACCCTACTGAGAGGAGAGAAGTACCGAGCCAAACAAGACGACTGTAACTGAGAGCTGCTGTTTGTCAGACAAATTAATTTTAATTTGGAAGCCTTATCAACACGGACTGGCTTCATTCACTTCCTCTACTGCCGTATGCTAAAATAACTAGCAGACACTGCGCAGAACATTGACGTCATTCAAAACTCTGCCTTCTGTTTGCTGATTGGCCCAGGTAAAATAAACTACAAGCAGACACTGCGCAAAAAATTAACATTCTCTTCTCTGATTGGCCATGCTAAAAATCTGCCAGTGAAAATCTTGTCAATGGGAGAAATCCCAGACGGAGCAGTGAAGGGAAACTAGAATTGAGAGAAGCTGCGTATGAAGGCAAGGGCCAGGCTGTGCAAATCCCTGTGTCCTTAAAAACCCAGCTTACTTATGTTGAATACAGTGACAGCAAGATTCAAGCAAAAATACATTTCTTTTTTTGTCAATTTTGGACTTGCTCCACTGCAAACTTTTTTGTCACTGTAGAGAATGAACGTGGAGGTTCTTAACTGGACTTGAGTCCCTTTGTACCTCTGATGGTATGATAAACCTGGGGGAAAAAACATTAGTGGTAAAGGTGACCATGTCCCCACTTTCTAGAGATACAGTATGTTACTGCTATCAAAAACAAGTTTTTTTTATGTGTGTGTGCCCCTGTTTTTGCTACTTGGTGGGGTTGGACCAGTCCCCATAACTTCGGAGACTGATTTTGGGTGGCGGGGTTAGGTTTAGGACTAAGGTGTGAATTGAGTTTAGGTTAGTTTTAGGGTCAGGTAGGTATGTATCTGTGAGGTTAATTTTAGAGCAAAGGGTCAGGATTAGGTTATAAAATTTCCAAAAAATGAATGGAAGTCACTGGAAAGTCCCCACAAGGATAGAGAGACATAGCAGATGTGCGTGTGTTTGGGTGTTAGACATGGGATAATTTATTAAACCTGCTTTTAAAGCATTCACACTGTTGAGATAATTTTTTCTTCCGTAAGTTTTTCAGCACGGATTTTGTTCCATAATTTTTTTGCCATTTCAACAATTTGGATATCAAAATATTCAGCTCCTTCAGGCCATTCTAGCTATAATTTTTGGTCTTCAGTAATTTTAAGATATAAAGATATTTGATCTTTTTTTAAATAAATAGAGCTGTCTTCAACATCCTCAAAACCTTTCAAAATGTTGATAAATCTTTACTGTACTTTTTTACATTTTTTTCTAATTCTGCTTTCTTTAACTTATTTGTGTTAATTTCAGCTTTCTTGTGTCTTTTATTTTGCTGATTTCAACCTTTTTCTGCCATTTTAGTTATCATTCTGAACTTTCCATGCTATTCTTCTGCTAATTTTAACTACTGCTACTTTAAACAATTCTTTGGTTCCTTTTATTTCTGCCCTTTTCAACTTTTCCTGCATCTTTTAACCATCTTTCTACTCCATTTACTTTTTATCTTCATATTTCTCAATTTTTCCTGCATTTTTTGCCTCTTTTTGTGTTCTTCAGAAAATTTCAGCCATCATTCTGGGTTCCACCTCAATTGCTAAAATTCAGCAACCATTGATATTTCTGCATTTAATCAATATTTCAGCTTCTTTAGCAGCTTTCAGCTAAATTATTCAGCAATAAGCATTCACACTGCATTTTCACAGGAAATGCTATGTTTCAGTTTTGGGGGAAAAAAAGGCCAGGTAGCTGACATGTAAATGTTGACTAGTTAATTAGTCACGTGTTTAATTTTGGTTAGTTTTACCATTTGACAAGCTGACTGTCAGCTTGTTGCAAATGTTTGCTTCAAAACAGTTCTCTAAAAAAGAGTGATATGTGTCACTCCTCTGGTAGACAAGCCATGCCTGTTTGAGTTTTCTGCTACTGAAAATTATTTAAAATAGTCAACTTTGTCTTTTTGGAGAAAAGCAGAATTCTCCTCTTTCCGCCAGCATATTCAGCTGACTGACAGAGGAGTGGTACTCTGCTTTACACATGACTTGTCGTATTTTTATGGAAGTTTTAGTCCCAGGAATGCAGACATACTCAACAGTTTCAAAAACACACAAAAAGAAATTTGTAYAAACAAAAACAAAAAGTTATTGTGAGAGGAAAAACTTACATTAAAAAGATCTATATGAGGAGACGCAGAGCGGGACAAAAAACRTGATTGGCTTAAAAAATTAAGAGGTTTTATGGACTGAGGTTGACAAGAAGATGAAGAGCAGCTGGGCTAAATGGGACGTGCAGGTGAGAGTGGGTGTGGCAGAACCAGGGGGCAAAGATGAGCTGGGATAAAACACTGAGGGTGGCTGGAGCAAACTAAACACAAAGAAAACAGAAAAAACTCTAACAAACAACAAAACTGAAAGCAGAAACCAAACACTGAAAAAACACTGATCATGATACGACCAGAAAAACTCCCCACTGCTTCTGGCAGCTCATTCAAAGAAACCTTACAACCCAGAAATGTTTTGATTTTAACACTGTATATACTACAAACAGAAATGGCTTATGTGTATTTTTCTTCACTTCACCAATTATTTGTTGAAGATTTAGCTAAAGTTCAAAATTACCATTTTTTTTGTACATGTAATAAAAAATTAACAGCAGATTCGTAAACAATGATCACATTATCCATCATTTTGCATTATCAGAACATGTTCTGTAAAAAGCAAGGATATTTCTTGTAGCTTTGGATTCAAATAAAATCTCTTTAGTATTATCATCTCAAGAACATTGTCATAGTTTGACTGTTTCCCTCTGACTCAGTGCAACTTTAGTTCCTGCCTTTATTACCCACAGGATCAGTTGCTGTAATGAGTATCCAGTGTTTTGTTTTTATGTTTTTGAAGGCTGTTTATGGACTTAGTCCCATTTATGACACTCACTTTTACTTAATAAGCACTCCAAAATCCTCAGGTCTTCTGGGAAAAGTTTTCAGTTTGTACCTAAATTTAAAGCTAAAATCCACGGTCCTCGCCTTCCTGATGACAGCTGAGAGTGTTGATGTTGTAAACAACTAAATTAAGACTCACCTGTTCAATCTGGCTTTACAGACCTCATAGACATTTTATTTGTTGCTTTTATTGTGCTTCTAGTTTGACTTTCAGCTAAATTATTTTAAATGTCACTTATTTCTACCTGTTTTACTAAACCTTCTTTACTTTTATACTTTTTTGGTGGTTAAAAAAAGTAACTTGTTTCATTTTAGCTTACAATGGAGTCTTGGTTTTGCTGTTTAAATCAGGGCTTTTCAACTAAGTCATTCTGGGGGCCAAGATTACTCGAAGCTCATAGCTTGGGGGCCTGACCCCACCCCAGGCGGGTGCATTTTGTTGCATTGAAACATAAATTTTAAATCTGCAAATGTTTTGAAAAGTTTTTTTTTACATTAAATTAATTAAAAAATGAAATGAAAATACAAATATATCTCTTTTTTTTGGTGCAGGGAGGGGGCTCATTGGCAGGCCGGATGGAAGTCGCCCATTGGCCCGCAGGCCACTTAAATAACCCTGGTTTAAATTTTATAATTCATGTTTTTACATGACTATACATTTATTAATATTTACTCCTGGTGTTTTCTCAATAATAAAATAAAATTTCCCCAGTTTCATCAGTCATTGTCTCTTTGTTTTTGATTGAGTGTAAAGCACTTTATGCTACACTGAACTAAATGAGAAGTGCTTTATAATTAAAGTTTGATCTGATTTTAGTAAATTAACAAACAATCTGCTGTAGGGATTATCTGCATTAAAAACAAAGCATTGAGCCATTTCTGAATTCTATATTTTTATACAAAACCAAACACAACTATTAAAAAAATAAACTACCGGTTCAGTCCTGATGTATAAGATAAGATAAGATAAGATAAGATAAGATAAGATAAGATGAAACTTGATTGATCCCACAGTGGGGAAATTTGCACATTATTTTGCACATTAATACATCATTAGTTACACTTCTGTTTAACCAGCAGCACAGCTGATGCTGATTGTGGAGTTTTTCAGATTAATCTTCAGGACTAAAGCTATTCACATGTTCCTTTAGGGGGTTGTGTAGCAAAGAGAAGTAAAATGTGAAAGAAGGGGCGATCGCAATGTTCTTAGCCAGCAGTGTGCTTTTAAGAGCAACATGACTTTTTCAGAATAAATAGATCTGTGTCACTGGCTGCCAGTAGAGAGAGAGAAGTCCTCGGTTCAATAATTAATTCCTGAGTGGAGAGTTTTGGAGTGCCACTGATTGGGCTGATTTTTTTTTCCTTCCCCGCAAAAGAATTTCTGTTATGATACAAAGGAGGCCGTTTGAAGTAATTTGTCCCAGAGAGAGCAGCTTGGAATACCATACATGCTTTGATTTAGCAAAGCAAATTTAATTTTGTTTGCTTTATGCAAACCAGCCAGGGCCGTGGGGCTTTCTCTGATTCCACCAGAGGGGTGATGGTGCTGATGATAGAGGTGGGGGAGTGCGCACACAACAGAATCACGCTGTTGCTGCTAATATGTAACACAGTACGCGCACTCATACACACAGACACACGCAGCGAGCAGCAACAGTTCAAAAGTACAAAGCTGATTCCCCCATACGCACTCTTGCAGTCCAATTCCTTTGAAATCAAAGCTTAAAATAATTGTTTGTGCTTCATGTTTTGTTTCATTCCATCCTTCTAATTTTAGTGTTACTGGTTTTATTCCTATCATTTTTGTTTTAGCTGCTTGTTCTCGGTGCTTGCCATGGTTTTGTTTTGTGCACTAATCAAAGCTTCTTTCCTCATGTTTGTTCTGCTTCAATTTTTTTTCTCCAAATATGTGAGAGGAATACATCTCTATAAATCTGTGCCTGATAGTTCGTAAGACGACCAACACTCAACAGCAGAATAATGAAGGGGCTACTTGTTGTTTTTCCCCCCTTTACAGCAGAGTTTCTTCACATCTAAGTGGAACTTTTGACACTGACTGAAGCTATGAAAACATACCTACAGGATAAGCCGACATGCATTATGATGATTTCATTAATRATGGTGGAAATAAAGCCTCTCATGTAGTATGTAGTACAACTTTAAACAATTTTTTTGTGTGTGTCATTCTGAGAAATGGCTGTTTGCAGAGGTTCAGGCGGAGAGCAGTGGGTTTTTTTTTTCCTCAGGGAAAAAAAGCTGTTCAAATTGGGTGCCTGAGCACTTTTACTTTGCTCCATTCAAATCATTTTCTTAGGGAACAAAAATGAGTGGATAAAGCAGAAAAGTCCAATTTCCTTTATGCTTTTTATGCTCTGAAAAAAGAAAAACCTCGTTGACGACCCTTTGGTCTTTTGTTATAGAAAACTGAGCTAATATCCTCCAGCTCTCAGTGCAGTTTAAAGGTCTTAATTGGATTCCATTAGTATATTGCTTGACATGACACTTGAGTCTGCTCTATTAGAATTCCCCTGCCTGGGATTAAAAAGAGGACTTTCTCTACATTTAGCTCTCTGGACTCTTTTGTTAAGTATCAAATATTCTTTGTTGGATTCACAGTTTTTGATGCAATTATTAAAAATGGAGGCTTGACTAAAATATGTGCTTTTATTGTATAGAGGTACTACTTTTAAAGGTATGMCAGTGTCTTATTGCAGCAGCTTTCTGTACGTATCAATAAACCTTGCAGCAATACAGTGCAGGCGTTTCATATGAGCYGCGCGCAATCCTCCAACATCCTGCTTAAATAGTGGCCTGTTTTATGTTTGCTGTAAATTTATTTTCAGAGTTTCATACAGAAATGGATTGTTTTCTCTGTGGCTTTATCAGTCATCTGAAGGATGTTTGTTTCAACCTGTTCTGGTTTGTGTTTTTTAGTCCGAAGCTGACGTGGAGGGATGTTCAGCATCTGATTGCCAATACAGCCAAGATTCCTGATCCTAAAGAGCCTGGCTGGACCATCAATGCTGCAGGATATCATGTGCACCACAGGTACTGGGAAATGCTCATGTATGCTATTTTACATCACCTTTAAGGTTTCAGGTTAACTGCATCAGTGCCAGCAGTCTCGAGAAATGTTTCTGCGAGGCTGATASCAGTTTAAAGTGCTTGTCCAGCTACTTCCTTTTGTTTTGAGTCTTTAGGCTACACTAATCAGCTGTATTCTGCCTTAAGTGGAGGAGTTTAARTATGTCAGGGTTTTGTTCACAAATGAAGGAAGAATGAAGTGTGAGATGGACAGATGCATTGGAGCACTGTCTGTAATATTGTGGCTTCTCTGCTGGTTTTATTATSTTGAGGAGGGAGCTGAGCTGTAAGGTGAAGCTCTCTGTTTACATTTCAGTCTATGTTCCTACCCTCACTTATAGACACACCTCCTGGCATTGAACAAAAGAATAAGATCATGGATACAAGCRGTCGAAACAAGTTTTCTCCACATGGTATCTGGTCTTTTCCTCAGAGATATGGTAAGAAATTCAGTTRTGCAGGAGAGACTCAGTAGAGTCGCTGCTCCTCCACATCAGTAGGAGCCAGTTGAGGTGGTTCATCTGGCAAGGACACCCCTGGTTGCCTCCCTAGGGAGGATATTTGGGCATGTCCAACTGATCGGAGACCCCAGAGAAGAGTCAGGACATGGATGGATAATCAGCTGTAACCATCCACTGATCAGACATACCAATAAGACCTCCCATCCTGGACCATCTTTCACACTTTATGATGGTCTCGCTGCAGTGCAGGATCCTGGGTGGTTCAGTCATGTATTCTAAATGCAGTAAATGTAACATTACATGTGACAGAGTATGACTCATCCGCAATAGTTTCCATCATGCAGAAAACTTCTGTATCTAGGTCGTAGTGCTKTTTCATTGTGGTGGCAGAGAATTGGATTCCCATACTGCGGGAGCATGGGAAGCGTAGTGACAGCATATTTAAGACATGGGGACCAGTAGCACTGACAGATTGGCTGTTGAGGATTTCAATTAGGACTGGCCATGATGACCTCACAGGGCTCTAAAGTGCRACCAGATTTTTTAATAGTGTGGCTAGAAAACATTTCTGGTCACACTGKTGYGACTAATCATTTGAGGAGGGYGGCAGGTCCATTTTTTAATCCTTTTACAGGATTAAACGGACACTGCTTTCAACAAATCAAATGAATCCCAGAGATGTTTTATCCAATCTGAGAAGAGAAGGGTGGGACTTTTAGTGAGGCCAGGCACAACCAGTCCTGAGTGAGCAGACCTCTCTTCCTTTAACACTTTGCTCCTGAGCTACCAGAGACTTTGGCCTCTAGAACTTAACTTTATATTAAATATTTATGTGATCAGAGCGTCATTATCAAACAGATATGTCCAACTTTGTGCATGCAATGAAACTCCTTTCTCCTTGTGAGAGACTGCTGCGGTGCATGCAGGAGTGAGTCTTTCTGTGAGATTCTCTGTTTGAGTTCTTCTAAATAAACCATATTAACTCTAACAGGTGAACATTTGTTTGACTCTTATTAAAGCAAAGATGAGTCTCCATTTAACATTTATACCCCCACCCTCCTTGTACAAAAATACATAGAAAATAAATACAAAATAGATAGATGCATTTGTTCCTTGGATTTTGATGCTAAGGAGAGTGGGAAGCTGGTTTAGCCAAGGCCAAAGATCCAAAAGGCCAAACTACAGGAGTTAGTGTACTCTAACAGACATTTAACCATGACATGTTCAATTTGAGTTGTTCATAAGATGTTCAGCCGTTAAACATTTGCACTTATTTATATAATTCCATTTATCTTGGGATATTTAAAAATTCAGGTCACTGAATCACTTTAAACATGTTATATGTCATGTACAATTCTGGTTAAAATTATTAGCCAGAATGATGACTAATTATTTGCAARTTAATATTGCCGTAATGGACAGGGATTAAAAACACATCTAACCTGTAAAATGGCGATGTTTAAATGTGGCACAATTAAAAATGTGGGCGCGCCTAACTTCAGTGTTGGTGCACCTACTGTAAGAAAAAACGTTAGGCATACTGACGGTCTAGAGCCCTGCCTCATACCTTTGCTGTGATTGTGATCATGACATGGAACCATCATGGAGCAGACAGATTCTCATATCTGCATCCTCCTGACTTGGTCTGAGATAGTCCTGTGATGGCAGGTGTATAAAGCTCCTCACTGACTGGACTGTAGAATGTGTTGTTATACTGGCACCAAACCAGTACTGTAGCAGCAGGTACTCTGGGTTGTGTGAGTTGTTGTGAGTGGCCTGCATGGAACAAGCTTGTTTTGGTGTATTGATCAATAGTTGCTCTTGTTTTTATTTTTGGCTGCTCCCTCATTTAGGGGTCACCACAGCAAGCAAAGCTTTGTGAAAGGTTTTAACAATAGTTTAAAGTGGATGCACATTCTCATGCAACTTGGGTTCAAACTTGTCTCAGGACTACAAGACTGTAGTGCTGACCACTAATCTACTGCAGCCCCAGATTTGTGTAGAACAGGAGTGGGCAATCCTGGTCCTGGAGGGCCACTATCCTGCAAGTTTTACTGGTTTCTCTGCTCCAACACCTGATTGGAATGAATGGGTGATTACCAAGTTGCAGAACTTGCAGTCACTGAATCAGGTGTAAAGGAGCAGAGAAACACAGAAAGCATGCAGACAGCAGCACTCGAGGACCAGGAC
>NW_013952768.1:282977-288096 GCF_001266775.1 Austrofundulus limnaeus
GAAAAAAAAGAAAAAAAAGAAAAAAACATTTATACCCCCACCCTCCTTGTACAAAAATACATAGAAAATAAATACAAAATAGATAGATGCATTTGTTCCTTGGATTTTGATGCTAAGGAGAGTGGGAAGCTGGTTTAGCCAAGGCCAAAGATCCAAAAGGCCAAACTACAGGAGTTAGTGTACTCTAACAGACATTTAACCATGACATGTTCAATTTGAGTTGTTCATAAGATGTTCAGCCGTTAAACATTTGCACTTATTTATATAATTCCATTTATCTTGGGATATTTAAAAATTCAGGTCACTGAATCACTTTAAACATGTTATATGTCATGTACAATTCTGGTTAAAATTATTAGCCAGAATGATGACTAATTATTTGCAARTTAATATTGCCGTAATGGACAGGGATTAAAAACACATCTAACCTGTAAAATGGCGATGTTTAAATGTGGCACAATTAAAAATGTGGGCGCGCCTAACTTCAGTGTTGGTGCACCTACTGTAAGAAAAAACGTTAGGCATACTGACGGTCTAGAGCCCTGCCTCATACCTTTGCTGTGATTGTGATCATGACATGGAACCATCATGGAGCAGACAGATTCTCATATCTGCATCCTCCTGACTTGGTCTGAGATAGTCCTGTGATGGCAGGTGTATAAAGCTCCTCACTGACTGGACTGTAGAATGTGTTGTTATACTGGCACCAAACCAGTACTGTAGCAGCAGGTACTCTGGGTTGTGTGAGTTGTTGTGAGTGGCCTGCATGGAACAAGCTTGTTTTGGTGTATTGATCAATAGTTGCTCTTGTTTTTATTTTTGGCTGCTCCCTCATTTAGGGGTCACCACAGCAAGCAAAGCTTTGTGAAAGGTTTTAACAATAGTTTAAAGTGGATGCACATTCTCATGCAACTTGGGTTCAAACTTGTCTCAGGACTACAAGACTGTAGTGCTGACCACTAATCTACTGCAGCCCCAGATTTGTGTAGAACAGGAGTGGGCAATCCTGGTCCTGGAGGGCCACTATCCTGCAAGTTTTACTGGTTTCTCTGCTCCAACACCTGATTGGAATGAATGGGTGATTACCAAGTTGCAGAACTTGGAAGAGGTAATTCAGTCACTGAATCAGGTGTAAAGGAGCAGAGAAACACAGAAAGCATGCAGACAGCAGCACTCGAGGACCAGGACTGCCTACCCCTGATTTAGAATATTTTATAATACAGTAATACATACTGCATAGTAGTATTATAATGCAGTACATGAGTACAGAAATCAGGACTCAGAGTGGAAATATGACACAGATCTGCTAGTTTCTCTGACACATTGTCTATGAACATTTAAGTATTTTGGGGGAACTTTAAATGATACCAGTCGATAAAAAGACAACTGGTACATAAAATATTTAAATTTGGGACTGTGGATTTAGTTTAGACTTTTTGAAATGGTGCACTAAAAACATGAATTAATGTAGTTTTTGAATTGAACTTGTTCTTGTGAGGGGTGACCTTGCACAAACTGCTAGCAGATCAATCATGGATAAATTTGCTGAAAGAAAAATACACGTCTTAGGAGCTTTGTGGTGGTCATATTGTTTTTGTACGATTTATTTATTTAAAAATTTTTGTGATTTTTCCATCTAAAAAGGGGTGTGTGGACATACCAAAATGCTTAAAACTCAAAAACAATTCAACATAGGAGCTTCAAATTTTGTTGTTGTTGTTTATCTCTGATGAAGGGCTATCCTTTGGGCCCACTGATAAGTAACCCCACACCCCATCTGGACCCCCTCCCAAAACAGTTAATCTGTTCTAGTGAGTTCGGAGTTCTGGTGCATTGAAACTTTGTGTACGTGCGAGGTTCTTATATGCTACGGCTGTGCAGTTTCTAGTTTTTGCTGTTGTTAAACTGCAAACTGTATTTTATCAGTGACATGATTTGAGATGAATGAAATCAGGTGTTAATTAATAATGTGCTTCCAAATGCAGAAATCCTATTAATTTCTGTGCTGTTGTTGAATTTTCAGTCTTTCACCTGTTAGGAAGTCTGTACATTTACAACTACAATAATTTAAATATCAACACTGATTATTTCTATCTTTAAAAAGCTGATTTTCTACAAGTTTAATCACATGTGATTAAACTTATTCATCTTTTTAACAAACTGATCAGTGTAACTTGGCTGTTACATAAATTTTAAGATAAATTTTGCAGCTCAACAATCTGTACAACACAGTTACTACTATAAACACAAAGCTTATGGCACTCTGTCAGATACAGTAGTATAGTATAATTGGTATAGAGAAGTATTATGTCTCACCAGAAACAATCAAAAGACTCCTAAAGATTTTCTGAATGTGAAAAAGGTGTGAAATGTAGAATTACAGTAATTATCCCCACATGATGTCTGAATGTATTTTCAGTAGCAATAAATTGMTCAAACCTCATTTGTACTTGTTTAAATCACCTTGAACATGTTTGACTACATTTTYGGGGCCATTCTCAAACAAAACTGCTAATTTGTTGTTTCAAATGGGCAGCATGAAAGATTTTACAACACTTCTACTTTAGTTTAATGTCTCTTTTCACAAACCAAAATATATGTCGTTCTCTTTTATTCTGGGAGTAACTCTAATTTGGTTAGGGCTTCAGTCAGTAATCATCCATAAACAGCAGGGCAGAATGAGAGATCTGGCTACCGTGTGCAACCTGTCACCTGCAGCTCTTCAGTCAACAGCTCGCTGTGGCTGTTCTTTAATGGTTCCGATTACTTCCAGTAAGTTTAAAATTGTAAAACATACTAGTTGTATACATGYGTGACTAAAATTAAGTGTTAAATCCTCATAAACTGTGACTGTTGGTGATAACTGATTTTATGAGAATAAACCATGTTATTAACAGTTTTAATGTATAGTAGTCCATACCTTCAGTCCTCAAGTGTCTAATGGGAACTTGTAGAACATGTTGAGGAGATAATTTAAGGTCTGAGTGCTTTTTGGTCATTCAATTTTTATTTTAAAAACAGATACTGAAAAGCCAAAAACAGATGGCAATTCCATTGTCTTTTTAATTCCAAAAACAGTAAAATGGTCTTTTGCTTTTTTTTTTTTCTCAGCCCAGAAGTTGAACACCATTTAAGGTGGAGCTAGTTAACATTTTAATAACAGACCGCTGCCTGTAAATAAATAAATGCTAGCTAACTACTTTTACATTTCTTTAACTAACTGCAGACTGTATATTTAATAATATAGCTCRTCTAGCTAATTTATTTAAAAAATAAATTTCTTTAGCTCCACATTAAATGGTCTGATAATGAATAAACATGTTTTACTTTATAGTTAGCTAACCAGGTACTGCAGTAAATGAACACTAGCTAACTAGATTTACATTCTTTAACAGGAGTCAGCTGATAGTTTGTCCATGGTCCATGGTGRGGAACTTGCAGGTTCCACAGGACAATTGTTGAGTTGCCTCAACAGCAGTGTTAAACTTTCAGTTTTAAAAAATATGGACCATTTTTGGAGAAAAAAAGAAAAATAGAATAACATCTGTTTTTCATTTTTTCTAGTATATGTTTTTAAAATGAAAAAAGAAATTGACCAAAAASTACACGGTCCATTGGTCAGGTGTATTGGCACAAGAACAAATCTAAAACATGTGGCACAGTGAGACTAAAGGTGGGGACCACTGTTSTATTATGTATTTTATAATGATGGTCTAATAAGAGAATGACAGACCTAAGACACGGCRGGACCTTCAGATCCACACTCAAAAAAAGGTGATGTCTAACCAACAGGGCATTGTGGTGCTGGACCAGAGCCACTGGTGATGCCACTGGCCGCTGTGATGGCCAAACTGGAAGAATGATTCCAACAGATCCCAGGAAAGGTCTTAGTCCAGAAAAGTAGGAACAACTAAGATACTGTGCAGAAGTCCCAAGCTCCCAGGTTGAAGTGAAAAGTTCAACTATCCATGTGGAAAAAGGGAGTGAGCTGGGTCTTATTTATATACAGTATGTCTAACTAAGAATAYTGTTGAACTAAAATTGGCTAAATTTTTGGTTTTATGTGTCTAACTGAAAATCAAGTGTTGCAWATCATGCATGTACTCAGTTATAAATACAACTTTTAATTACACACTTTCCACCTACTCACAGGCGTAGTTTTCATGTGCACACATCATTTTTATATGCAGACTTGTATAAAACACTTGAAGCACAAAAGTCACCGTCTGATTTATTCGAGTTAAGACGGATGATCTTGTCCAGAGAGGAGTGTGACTGTCATCATGTGACGTTATTATCACACCCACAGCGTGTCTTTGTGCTCCTACCAGTGATGAATTACACAAACAGAGGCTGGGAGAATTCTGCTTCATGCTGCATGAAGAACCTGAAAGAGACTGAAGCCTGTTCTCATCCAGGGATCTTAGAGATGCYTTAACAATGCTTTCATGGTGTCCGTTTCAGTAATCAGTCATAGTGTTTGTGATGCTTCTCGTCTCGYTCAAACTCCCTCCTTTAACTCTCATCATCGCTTCTTGTAGTTTCTGTTCTCATAAACTGCCCCTTCTTAAGTCTTTCCTATTCTCTCCATTCTTATTCCTCCCCTTGATCTCCTCTTTCTCAGCATGTGGTGTCATAAAATAGATTGTAATTACTGTGTTGCTGGGAGAAGAATGGATTAATTAAAATATAATGATGCCGATCACAGCGGCAGGCGTCTGCTAAAATCTGTCCGTTTAAGGGCTGTGGCAGAAGACTTGTAATGCCCTGATCATACTGCAACGGCTGTGCTAATTATAAGAAATGGTTTATTGCATGGATGAGGACGGGTGGACTACTGCAATCAGCACAGGGTCACTTAGTGAAAGTGTTTTAATACATATAAAAGCAGATAAAGTATTTAACATGAGTGCATTAAAGTTTAGCAGACTAACATAAAAAAAGGTTGTGAACACTTTGAATCTGATATACAAGACGTGTTTGTTTTTTGGAGTTTTTATAAAAATAAATATGCCAAAATGAACTTTCAAATATAAATTGATATTTTCTTGGTAAAAAATTTGTAATTGAGGTACTTTTGAATAAGAGTTTGATTGTAGCTATATATACAGTATATATA
>NW_013952768.1:289953-291879 GCF_001266775.1 Austrofundulus limnaeus
CCCCCACCCCACCCCACGCCCTGCTCCCACCACCGTGTCGACAATAAACATGTCAGCCGCCACACGCCACAGCAATCTGCCATCAGATTTACTGTGCATGAAATATGGTGGTGCTTTTATTGGTCCAAAGACTTGTCACTCATAATTTATAGGCTGTTGCCTGGCCGGCTGCGATGTCAGCCGGCTCCCGGCCCCCTTGGGAGAATCAGAAGAAAAGAGGTGGTGGGGTTACAGATGAGGGGTTGGTGTGTGAGAGAAGACTGAGATGTAAGCGGGGAGAAATGTTTGCAGAGACGTGAGCGAGGAAAGAGAAAAGGTGATGGAGCGAGATGGATAGACGATAACCAATAAGCCTCATTCATTGTGTTCCTCTCTGCAGTGAGTTTATCAGTCTGAGGGAGTGAAAGTGTCAGTTTTTCTATTCACTTCTAAAAACAGATGCCCCACCCCACTCCTCGCCCTTTGAGAGTTGCTTTGCATTGTGTGAACACCCCGATTGATCACATGGTCAGCAAAGAAACAAAAATGAATCTGTTGTTCATATCTCCTCTTGAAGCCTCTCTAACCTAGAAACCATAGAGCATTAGTGATTTTCACATCAGAGGTGTGACGTATGGAGGAGCAGCAGAACATCCAAACAAACTTAATTTCACTTAATCTCTTCTGATAGCAGAGGTGAAACCACAGTGATTATCCTGTTGGAGATTTAGATGGAAAATAACAATGGTGGAGTAGATCAAAGAGCTGCTGGTCTCACCGTGCAAACAAAGTGAATATCAAGGAGAATGCATGATGCTGAAAATATATTTATTTATTTATTTATTTATTTTTGGTGGGTGTGTGTGAAAAAAAGCAGTTGTGGCATTAAAAAATGAGATAAGATTCAATCCGTCTTTTGAAAAATGATACCGAGTTCACAAAGAACTATTAGAATGTTTACATTTGCTGCGTTTTGTTCCGTATCAAAATAATTAATTGCCTCCATTTTCAAATTAAAAGTACATTACAACACAATTAAGCATGCAAATGAGTCTGAGCCTGTCGTGAAGAGCCAAGGAAAGTGAAAGAGTGACTGCGTTGATCTATGAGGGGTTCCATTCTTTTTTGTGTGTTTAGGTGTGCGGCACTAGATTGTTGTGCACGAGTGTGGCTGTTTGTAAATTCAAATGTGGGGAGAAACAAGTCTCCTACTGCTATTACTGAAGACTCTGTGATGAAATTATCAGCTTATAGGCACATAAATCAGACTTGTGCAGTAAGAAACAAGAGTAATTAGGTCACTGTTCCCTCAGTAACAGACTGACCAAAATAACAAGTATGGTGAGTTTTGTCTGAAAGGTTTCTGTTATTAATTGGAAAACAATCCAACTTTAAAGTGCCTGTGACATCAGTTTTTTAATAATAAATATGAATGCATTTTTTGCAAAGATAACATTGACAACGTATTGTAAAAAAGATTTCACACCACTGAGATGAACAGTTGTTGAGATATTTACATGTGAAGTAACAGGAAGTGATGTCAAAGGGGGAATGTCTGAATGTAAACAGAGCGTTGCTAAAATGGCAAACAGCACAGACTGAAGAGAAGAGTCTGATGTTTCTTTAGAATATTTTAATCATCATAGAGAGATGAGAAAGGGTCGTATTTCAAATAATATTATTTCAATAAACTAAAATCAGGGAGTTTTCTTTCTCAAAGAGTTCCCCTTTGATGTCACTTCCTGTTTCAATTTAGCTGAGCAAAATTCAAAAGAAAATATGCCAATTGTGTGTCATAACGGTTCAAATCATGTGTATTATGCCAAGTTTCTTAAATATAAATATATTTTCTTTGATGTTTTGTATTTCATGGATAGGCATGTCACATGCACTTTTAAATAACACCTTTATGAGCATATCATTCTGTTCTTTCCTTCCTTCTAAGAG
>NW_013952768.1:291949-308367 GCF_001266775.1 Austrofundulus limnaeus
ACCATCTACATCACGTTGGAAACCAAGAAAAATAAAACATCATTTTGTCATAACCTTCCCTTTTTGGAGGGAAAACAGAAATAAAAGTATATAGCCTGTGGTTTACTGCAACTCCCCCTCATGCTGCCTGGCAGCAGCACGCTGGGCTGATGGATGCTGGGCAGCGGCCTGCTTTTAATTGCTCGTAAATTTTTGATCTAGGTAAAACGCCACGTTTTCCTTGTCCCCCGGCGACACGGGTGACGGAGCGCTCAGGAGGGAATAAAAGAGCCTTCATGGGGAGAGGATGGGAAGTGGAATAAAAGGGACACACAGACACACTTTAAACACACGGTCAGGTATGGTGTAAAGAAGACCTTATGACTGTGTTGATGACCCCGATTAACGATACGACCAGCACCGATAATCAGGTGGCTGTAATTAAATCAACAATGACAACAAAGATGACATAGGTTCAATTGTTTTTATAAATGACAATCATGATCCTATAAACACAATCCCAAATGTGTTACTGACCCTACAACACCCATCAAATTACCAGTAAAACATTTGAATTATTCATTGTATATACTGTATACTGCATTTTATACCAGAGTGTTAAAGGGGACATATGAAAAGCCACTTTTTTAGCTGTTAAATACATTTTCTTGTGTACTTGGAGTCTAGCAGGAACAAAAGTTGAATTTAGTCTCTCTTGGTGCTGCAAAGATATCTTTATATTTTTTTATATTATAGTCATATTTTTAAACCTATTCAGTTATTTCTGTTTTCTATTACTTTTTCTGGACTATTATGTCAAAGTATTTGCAACAGAACTGCCAAATAAAGTCTGGACTTATCAACTATAATTTATTTGCATTCATTCTCCTCAGGCTCTGGCTCTAAGTCTGGATGGACAAGTCGTCACATGTTATTTTTTATTAATTTTTAAATAAAACATTTTTGCACTGCTATAAATTGCCACTTTATTTTCTGTGGTGGGAAAACAATTGGAAGTTGCTGAAATAAATTCACAGAACCTTTACTTATTCTGATGTCTGAAGATCAGCTTCAGAAACTTCCTGGGACTTCCTGAATGTTTTGTGCAACTCAGGTTTTACATTTCAGAAAGGCAGGGAGCATGTTTTTAAATTTATAAAACAGTTTTTCTACCTTTAATATAACACTTGTGTTTTATTAAGATTTTAAGAAAATACTCTCTGTAAGTCATCTTGAACTGTTGGATTTAATTCCAGTGTGTAGGCTACTTCAACATTTATTCTGCTGGGTGTTCATCCTGTGTGAAGGAGGCCCAAACTAATAAGTGCAAAAATGTTTCAGGTTTCAAAAAATGATACTCATTAGGGACCAATGGCCCTGCAACTCTTTAAAAAGGAGTATTACAACACCAATTCTAATGAAGTTGGGATGTTGTGTAAAACATAAATAAAAACAATATATTATGAGCTTATTAATCCATAATTTCCAAATCATCATGTTCTGTTTTCATTTATGTTTTACACAACCTTCCAATTTCAGTAGAATTTGGGTTGTATGGCATTATTTCTCGAGCTAGCATTATTAGCTTGGTAACATTATCACCCTCGCTCCAGAACTCCTATGAAACGTCATCATTTACTCAGTAGCCTGTGCTTCGTGGCGTTACTAAAATGTTGCCATCTGTGTGACAATACATATTTAAATATGTATAAAAACTAAACAGCCTACAGTATTTTAACAGTCTTTGTTTTACAGCTGAAGTAAATATTGATCAAAAACTTCATTGGAATAAGGTTTGTAATACAGACAAATTTTACATTTTATTTTGTGCAAATTGTCTTTGTTGAGCCTTTTGTGCAACTACTTTATAAGAAAACCTGCGTCTAAAAAACACAAACAGGGGAAAATATTTTTGTCTCTTTTTATTGTGCAGCTGTCCTGTAAATCTCTGTATAACCCGAACAGTAATAGAGATGAGATTAGGAAATATGAGTTTTGATTCATCGCTGCAGTCCTGTGACTGTCGCCAGCTCGAACAGATGCTCATCTGATCAGTTTCGTACAGCGCTGCTCTTCCTCCAGAGATGAAAGTACAAGGAGATAAATACAGGTTTATCCCACCATTTGCCTGTTCGTTGTAGAAAGGTCTGATGTCCTGCCGAGGATTTTGATTATTTCCTTCGTCTGTGTCAGATCTCTTTTACAATTTTCTTCTCATTTTTTGTAACCTTCCTTGTGTTTCCTCCCTCTGTCCCCCTGCTGTTTGTGTTGTTCCCGGCTCATTTATTATATCTTAACTCACAGGGTTTGGTCTGTTGTGATCTCTGTTCTTCTTACATCGATCCTGCCCTTCCCTTCCCTTCCTTCACCCCCACCCCCTGCCTTGGTGCTGGGAGATCAGAACACCTGCTGATCATCCATAGGTTGCTGCCTCTAGGATAGAGGTCAGAARAAGCAGGGTTCTCCACCTGTGTGAGAGAGTTAGGACACAGATAACAGATTTAATCCTAAACAGTTTTGTGCCCTCTCATTTCTTTGTGAAATAAATAAAGTTTAGCATTTTGCTGGACTTTACGTTGAAACACCACCAGACTCACCAGAACAGATTTATTGTTTTGGGTGGGGGTCTGGGGGGGTGGGGGTGGTGCTCGTTGGTGGGCCAGATGGACAGTCTTTCATCAGAGTTAAACAACAAAAAATAAAATAAATAAATAAAAATAAATTAACAGTACTAAAAAATATGACCCCGCTTTGTGTGCATGGGATAAGATAACATAAGATTCAACAAGAAAGGCATTTTTTTCTTTTTATAAAGTAATTTTTCCTCATGGTTTTTTTCCACATGGCTCAAATACAATTACTATTTTATTTTTTACTGTTGCCAAACAGAAGGCAATTTGCTTTTGTGTGTGCATGTGTCTGTTAGAAAACCTCATGGTCCGCCAGATAAATTTCAATAAAACTCAGAAATTAAGTTTTATCTATACATTAGATACACTAAACATTTCTGGAGGCACCACTGTGTAAGAAATACGTGTTTAATATCGGCTGAAATCAGATGAAAACACAAGTGTTAAATAAGATGATCTGTAAAAAAAGAAGTTGTCAGTGTTTTGCAGAGTGTCTGCTCAGARCAGAGCTCCCGTGTTTGTTTTGGTTTGACCCAAGGTTGTACGCTGAGGCCTGTGCTGCTGAGAGCTGAATGAACCTGATTGGAGTCAGAGGACTGAAAATAAAGTTTTTAACAAGAAATCCAGCTGAATCCTGTTTATTCGGACATACCATTTTGAACAACACATATTTCTTACAATTTGGTGACTTCCCCGACATGATGGATGATCTTGAATAAGCAGAGAACATTGGATTTTATTTTTGGCTGTTGAAGAACCTGAGAAGATTTTTGAAACATCATCTGCTGAGAGTGAGTACAGAACAGCTTCAAGATGCCTCCTTTATTTTCSAAAGAGGATTTCTGCCAGCTTCTCCAAAAGGTGACAGTGTTGGAGGCAGCAACACTGCCTCTCAGCAGAGTATCCATCTCTGAAGAAGCTCATCATTCATACAGGAAGTGATGAAGTTATGAATCGACAGTCAGAAATCCTGAAGAAGGATTTTATTCAGTTGCTGAATGCAGTTAAAAATCTCAACATGGATGTGTTCCTCAGTGGGCCGTTCCTACAGTCAGAGGAGGGGCTGAGAGGTTCAGCAGACTGTTGGCTCTTAATGGTTTTTTGGAAAAGTCCTGTGTTGACCACTCTGTGAGTTTTGTGGATAATTTTGATCTCTTCTGGGAAAGAAAACATCKGTTCAAGTCTGAYGGAATGACTTTGAACCGACATGGATCAGAGCTGTTAGCTTCAAACATGAAGTATTTCCTGAACCAAGTTCCGGCTGGAACCAAACAACAGGAGAGGGATCAGCTGACGTCTGAGGCTGAAGGACAACAGGTGCAAACTGAGACACYAATGGAAAACAACGCGCAAGTGGCTGAACCAGAACTAGAACCACAGAGAGTGGAGTTACTTCAAGCTGCTGAACTGGAAGAACATCTGGACTCATCATCATCACAAACAGAGGAACCAGAAAATGGATTTCCCCAACCAACAACTGAAGAACAACTGACCACTTCTTCTCCACCTGAGGAACCCAAACCATCAACTGAGAATGAGAATGTGAAACCTACATCCAAGGAAAAAGTATACAGGATCAGAGACTGCATTGAAGACCCTGTGAAACGAGAACAGGAGCGTTCAGAGTATCGCACAAAGCTACAGAACCTTTGGATGAAGAATAAAAATAAATGGACAGAGAAGAAGAAACAAGAGTTGAAAGAAAGCATTATGAGTCTTATCCCTGATGATGAATATTTTTATGTCTGGGAGGATTAAAATTTGAATTTCTGGGGTTGGTAAATGTTTATAAATATCCTGATGTAACAACAGATATTATAACTTCTCTTTATAAAGTTTTCATAAAATTTCTTATAGTTTTGACATATTTTGTATATGTCAAGAGAGGGATTGAAGAAATTTTGTAACTGATTAATTGAATATTAGATTCAGTTTTGTATTTTCTACTTTCTGATCATTTCAGTCTGTAAGGTTGAAGCTGACAAAGAGTTGGTGTGTTATCATGTGTTCTTTCTCTTAGCCTAAACAAAACTGAGTGACGTTCTGACGTCTGATGTAAAAGGTAACACCTCTGGGGTGTAACAAGGAAGGGATGAACATTATTAGCTCAATTCATTATTATAGTAAAAAGAAGTTGTCAGTGTTTTGCAGTGTCTGCTCAGAACAGAGCTCCCGTGTTTGTTTTGGTTTGACCCAAGGTTGTACGCTGAGGCCTGTGTTGCTGAGAGCTGAATGAAGCTGATTGGAGTCAGAGGACTGAAAATAAAGTTTTTAACAACTGCATATACGTACTAAAAAAGTGAAGAAAACTGATGGATTACAAATGGCAGACAGGCGAACCAGAAACTCAGGTAAAACTATAGCAAAACAAAAACCTACACATGGCTGCTGAATAAATAACAGAAACATAAAACCACAAACAGAAACATGAGCAAAACCAACAGTATAGACTGATGAAATGAACCCCCTAAAATCAAGGATCTATGAAAAACTCAAAGCAGGAAAACAAGAAAAAAACTGCAAAAAAATGACAGTTTTACATGTTTGGTGTTAAAATGTGGTTATAACTAAAAGTCATTCTTCTATTGCTATCAACTGCTAATGATTGTTGCTTTAAACTTGGGCATTAACTAGTCAACCTTGTTTATTAGCAAAATGACTCATGGTTTTTATGAAACTTTCAGTAAATAATTAATAAATTCACTTCTTAAACTGATTCATTTTTTGAGTCAATCCAATCCAAGATTTCTGTCTAAGCCAATTGATTTTGAAAATGTCTAAAATTCAGTTTTACAAATATTTAACTGAAGTTAGATGTGGTCATAGCTGAGAGTCATTGTCAGTGCTCTCATCTTGACAATATAAGTTATTTTCAAAGTTCAAAATGGCTACAATATCTTCATTTCTCATGAAAACACAATCTTAGTCTAAAACTCTGACAAGAAGGTTGTTGAGCAATATGCTTTCCTTCAAGGAACGATAGGATTTTTATTTCATTTTGCAACATTCAGATTACCAAACAAAAGAAATGAAAAAGCATATTCCCACAGGATCTCCCACTTCCTGTATAAATCTATATATTGACAGTATTTTGAGGCAAATATATGTGCAGATGCAGACCGTAGCTTTTCATTGCATCTCTGCTATTTCTTAGAATGTCTGATAATGGATTGATCTGGATTGTAAAACAAGCACACACTGCCTTGAGGGCTTCTTAAAGAACACAGAGTAAATACCGCCTATTGGAATAAAAGAAAAAATAAACACTATGAAAAAGGGTTGTTTTTTTTTTGACACAGCTGAAAGAGCAAATAAAATCTCAAAGAAAACTGAAAAGTAAAACCTCAGCCCAGATAATGTTTGAGATAACTCTCAGCTAGTACCACAACAAAAGTAGCTTGATATCTGTAAAACTGATAGAACCATAGCTATTTCTCAGGTGTCACATGATGATTGGCTGAGGCAGCCATCTTGAATTGGGTTGACCCCAAATGTTATTGTGTTGTAGACGTACATCTATTTACTTTCTGAGAGTTTCACTAAATCATTTTAGTGTTTCACAAGAAATTCTGCTGAGACAGTTTTGATTTTGACAATTAATGCCAAAGCTTTAGGCAAAAGTGTTGTGCAATGTATAATGCTTGGAGTATTTGCTGAAGATGCAATACAATGCTATAAAACTTTATTTATAAAGTGCTTTAAAAATGACATCAATTGCTAGAGCGCTGATAGAAAAAAGTAAAACAAAACAATTTAAAACACAAAACAAAAAAATTAAACAAACAATCAAATTAATTTAAACATTAAAAATTAATTCAATCATAAAAAAATTATAAAAACAATGAAAACCAACACGGTACACATACTGACGAAGACATTAAAAATAAGCTAAATTACATTAAATCAGTTTGAATATTAATAAAGATAATGAATGGATGCTAAATGGTAAGCAGCTTTGAAACAGCTGATATCAGACTGGCTCAGCCCTAGAAAAAATGCAATGCATTCATTTAAACCAGAGGTCTTCAGCCCTGTTCTTTGTGACCCACTCACATGTTTTAGCTGTTTCCCTGTTTTGGCACACCCAATTCAAGTAATTAAATCACCAACTCAGAATGTCATCTAGTTTAGCAGAAACCTGTCAATCCCTCATTTATTTCATTCAGGTGTGTTGAAGCAGGGAAACACCTAAAACATTCTGGACAGTGGKTGACAAAGAACAGGGCTGAAGACCTCTGATTTTGAGGCAAAAGAAAAACATGGATTAAATTTCAATCCCGTGGAAGAAATGTTTCGACCATGGCCAGGTGACTCAAGAGAAAAAYGTTGTATTTAACCACTGATTAAATCTGAACATCAAATCCAAAATCACTGTCCGGTCTCACATTCAGGTTCATTTCTGTCTGAGAATGACATTGTGTTTAAGAACCAGCACAGATAAAAGAGGCATTATTGAAGTCAAACAACAATACCTCATTCTTTGTCCATTGAAGAGTGAAAATTCTCTGACATCTACGATTTCTGGAGTTGGTTYAAAGAGCATTTTCTGGTTTAGTGGCATATAAATTTAACTGTCTTTGGCATAAAGATGGGAAGCAAAAGCACGTTTGCAGAGAATAAATCAGAGAGGATGTAAGTACAGGGAGAAGAGGAAAGAGATAAGTATAGAGTCCTGAGGTACTCCACATATAATGCTCTACAGAAGACTCAGTAGCCCCAACACCAACAGCATCCAAGCAACATAGTGTTCAGAATCTGTGGCTGAAAATACATTAAAATTTTACAAAAATGCTGACTCATGTTTAATTGGTATAGAATAGATTTCTGCTATTTTCACTCAAAAATTTAGCTCAGTATTCATGAAATTGTTATGGCCATTTTTGTAATATTGAGCTGGGGGTAGCCGTCTTGAACTAAGTTGACTGGAAAAGTAAAACCCATTGAATATCTGCACTGATTGATTACAACCTGAAAGTTTCATTAAATATCTGTCTAGTTCATGAAATATTTTGTTAAAACATCACAACAAAAGACAGACATATGTGTGCTCAAAGAAATAGACTAAAAAGATAACTTACCGAAACTTGAAAAAAAAAAGCAGATGGTCTAAAAAGTCTAAATGTAGCAGATAAAGGCAGTCCTGCAGATCCTCTGATATGACTGTTGTGGTGTCTCACAGGATAGCTAAAGTGAACTTTACAGACATGTTGCAGGATGAGTGACTCACAGACCCAGAGCTCTCCTCCAGTGGGCACAAAGGGAGGGAGACGGGTGAGTCTGATCAACCCTGGTACTGTCAACCCAATTACTCATTCTCTTAAAGGGCTATTAAAACATAATTGCCCAGCGATTTACATCAAAGTTAACGTGGCCTGCAGATAATTTATTATTTTCCATAAGCTCTTTCTTTTGTGCTCCTACAGAAAGAGTGTGTGTGTGGTGGGGGAGAGGAGTGGGAGACTGTAATTTCCTGACTCATGAAGAAAGGCATGTTGGCAGCCTGGTGTAATTGTTTAAACCCCACTCTCAGACACCTTCCAGTCACCCCCTTTTAATCCTTGTTATCGCTCTCATTAGCCCGGGGTCAGGGGTCGGTCAGCTCCCTTCAGAACACAAACAGCGCTGGGAGAGGAGGCCACGAGTGGTGGGCCTGATGGGAGACTGGTGGGATGGAGTTTTTGTTTCAGCACCAAAAAGTGTGTTTGGTACAAGTCTTTTATTTATAAGTGTTTCATAAACTGAAACATTTAATGAAAATTTCTACTTCTTTTAACAATCGACAAGTATTATATTAGCAGACCTCACCTTTCCCACGCTCTCTTGTTATCAGTACGTGAAGCCAACAGGATCCAAATTACAGAAGCTGCCATGTAGTGTTTTTCAACCCCTCGAGTGTTTTGTTTCCATTTTTCTGATTGTTGCAACCTGAGATGTTTGATTTTGCAACTTTTAGTTAAGTGTAGCCTTTTATTTAAAAAAATCATATACCTAACAAAAAACAAAACTACTCTGTTTACAAGGTCCAAGTTATTAATCATAAAGTCAGTGAAGCTGTTAAATAGGATGAGTGAGAGGCTTTGTGTGAACCAGCAGGTAGTTTCTGATATTTTTATGTATGAGGATCTGTGCTTTTGTTGTTTCTTAGCTGTCTTTGTGTTTTAGTGTTAAGTTTTTGTGAGTCTTACTTTACCTACAAGTTTTCCCAGTGTTTTCTTTTCTGTTTCGTGGATCTGCTCCTGCTACAACCATTCTCACTGGTTTCTAAGTTTTATCACCTGAACTGTGTTCATTGATTGGTTCTCTGTTCTCTGACCTGCGGGGTTATGTCACACAGATCAGAGTAACTTCAATTTACTCTGATCTGAATTGTTTGCTGCAATTGTAACATTTTTTTACACACAAGTTTTACAACAGTAGCGAGCTACCAAACAACAAGAAGAAGCTAATATTAGCTTACCGTTTTCTTTTGTCCTGCCCTCTCGTCTTCAGCRTCATACTGCTGGATGGTCCAGTGCAGTTTTCTGTACATTTCCTTCAAGTTTGGTGTGGTCCATTTTTGTGTCTCATGTAAAATAGATTTACGTGTAGCATCCAGTCCACATTGAGACGRCATTCTGCACAATGCAAGCACAACCAGTGCTGGGTTAGAATAAGGCCAGGCTGACTGGAGCCGAACCGGGCCGTTCAATGCAAAAATGCCTTTTGAGCTCCCTGTGTTCCAGTTAAACTGGCTCGACAGCACKTTTTCTTTAAATGAACAAGTTACCTTTAGAAGATCCTTGTGTCCTGCCTGCGTTTTGAGTTAAATCTGTAACAGTGACATTATGTTCCGGTTGCACATTTATGTTTTCAGCTGTTAATGTCATAATAAACTTAAAGATTGCTTTGACARGTAGTTTCTGATTTGAGGTGACACCTTCGGCTACCAAATGCTTTTTTCCCCTTTATCTAAGAGGAAAACTCTGCCCTTCCCACCCCTCATTAGCACTTCTATCTCAYATCTGTATTTCAGCCGGTCTTTGTTGGGCTCTTGCTCATTTTCTCTGACCTATCTGCAGGAGTCACAAACTTGTTTCCTTCTCAGTGTTTCTCCTTACTGTAAATGAAGCTAATATAGATTAATTAAAGACATGCTTAAGCCTGGTCTCTAAATGTATTAGCGGGCTGTATGTCTTTTCAGTTTATGTATGCCTTTCTCTGCATTTAATTTGCATGTGCTTGATGTGACTTTTGTAGCAAGCGTACTTCCACAGGCACATTGATGATCAGAACCTCAGATGTCACTAGATCTGAGAGCAGGACTAACACTGATGCTGACATATTGAATGTTTCCAGTGGTGACCATTGAAACCAGAGTGATTTAGGTTGACCCAATATATCTTTAATCACAAGTACAAGACATGGTTATTAACATCTTCAGACTGATATCACAGTTTATTTTCTTCTAACATTATTTACAGTGCCACCATCAGGTTAAATTTTTGCTTTCCGAATAGGTATATTTTTAAAATGACAACAATGATCAACCTGCTGCATGGGGCCTTTCTGTGTGGAGTTTGCATGATCTCCTTGTGCCCACATGGCTTGTCTCCAGATACGTCGGTTTCCTCCAACAAACCAAAATCTTGCATGTTGCATTGGTTACTCTAAATTGTCCCTAAGTGTGAGTGAAAGTGTGAATACTTTGTCTTGTTTGTGTCATCCATCTCATTTTGATGGACTTGCAACCTGCCCAGGGTGCACCCTGTCTCATACAATGACAGCTGGAGATAGACATCAGCTCCACCATGACCCAGAAAGGAAATGCAGGTAAATAAAAGGACAGATCAAAATAGAACTGGCATCAACAACTTTTACACTAGCCTTGACCTATATTCCTTAAACGTAAAAGTAAATGTACTGTCATCAATGSATGTTCSCATATAATTATAAAATTGGAACTCTGCATTTGAACCATCACACGTGACATACACCCAAGAGAAGCAGCAGGACACTATTTAGGTGATTTTCCAGCTGGCCTACCATTGTGCCACACTAGGGAATGTATATAGCCTGCCTTTTTATGATAAAGAAAAGAGACAAGTCGTACAAAACATATTACAGCCAAGACAAGTTCTGGTCATTTTGGTCAAACCTTGTTCATGACAATAAAATCTAATGTCACTTGCAGTTTGTGCTATGAATGACTCTTATCTTTGACAACATTGATTAGTTGTAGCAGCCATTTTGAAAAGTTAATTTGTTAATGTACATCAGATGATAACTTTGTAAGAGTTTCATTAAAACCCATTCAGTGGTTTATTAGACAAACAAGAATGACTCCAAAAAACTAATGGCATAATTTAAAAAACTTAAAAACTGCAATTAATATGTGTTCAGGGAATTAGTTAGTGATGGTTCTCTGCTATGACCACATCAAGTTTTAGCTCAATATCGATAAAACTGACTTAATTTTTGTATTTGCTAAGGTGACTTAGCTGTGGCGGCCATCTTGAATGTAGTTATTCTGAAAATTATTTAGTTGTATATGAACAGTGATTACATACAGAGTATCACTTACAGCCACTGCCTCATAGTGAATCAGAACCCAGTATCACTACAGCTACACTGTCAAACCGCCGTAGCAGTACTCCTAGCTCAACAGAAAAAAAGTTATGGCAGCATGATGAGAGGGAAGAAGGAGAAGTGACCGATTCACAGGACAGCAGGGAGCCTGGTGGTGTTACTGTCAGCTGACAGGGCTGTCTTGACACGTMAAACACCTGACTGTGTTCACGTTTGTGTGTGCTAGATCTGAGAGAATAAATTTAATGTGGTTGYTTTGTTTGATTGCAGTGTGCGTGAAGTTAAAATCATACCTAAGCTTGGTTCAGCATGTGTGTGAAACTGTGTTGTGCGTTTTAGGGCCTTTGTGAAGTTGTGCTGAAGTCGGAGCACAAGTGAAAGATTTACTAACAAGCGTGTGTTCCCCTGGTAGTGGTGCAACTAAGTCAAAAATCAAAGCTAATGTCACACTTCTGTGTGTGTGCTTTGAAGTGTGTATCTGTGTGTACTGGTTTTAGGACCTTTTCTGGTATAAACTCTCACCTTTTCAGAACCAGTAGTCCTTTGGGGACCAAAGCTTGGTCCAAAAACCATTAAGGGGTTAGGGGTTAGGTTTAAGGTAAGAACAYGCTTATGCTTCATAAATGAATGAAAGCCAACACACAGTCCTATTAAGGACAGAAATACAAACGTGTGTGTGTGTTTGTGAAATGAGTTTTAGTGCTTCGGTACTGTTTGCATAAACAAGGCAGGAAGTGTTTAATCCCTGAGACCGGRCTCTGTGTCTCGCTCCATATGGTCACATCTGCCCCTCAGGCCTCTGCCAGTGTGAAGAACAACTATGTAGGAACAATGTAGAAATTAAGTGTTCTGTCATTTGTAGCAGATGAGAAATTAAAGAGCTGCAGCTATCACTTGCAYGAGCCATCTTGTAAATCATGTTGTCTATAATTCAACAAGATCAATGGATTTTTTCTTTTTTTTTTCTCATCACCATCTTGTTTGTTTCAACTCACCTGCCTGTGTGTTTGTCTGTAACGTTAGCTAAATAGCTCATGAACCAGTGGAGGGATTGTACCAAAACTTTTAGGGAATAAAAAAATCAGTGGTTGTCTATCCACAACTCATTCAACCTCATTCAAGCTGTATTCCACTGCTAACCTAGCCTGGTTAAAAAAAAAACGTCTTGTTCTTTTTTCTTGTGCTTTGCTCCGGACAGAGGGTCTGCTCTCTCAGCTATTGAGAAACGATTGCTWGCTGAAGTCGTGGACTCTGTTGAAGTTCAAAACAACTGGATCAGATTTTACCAAATTGCTAAAGTTTGGCCGTAACCATATGTAGTTCGCCAGCTCGACTGTGAAGAAAGCTAAGCTAAGAAGCTAACCGGAAATTGTGTGCRCTGTAAACAACCATCCCCTACTGGGAAGAGAGAAGTACTGAGCCGAATGAGATGGCTGTAAATGAGTACTGCAGGCTCTGTGAGACAAATTTAATTTAATTTGGAAGCCTTGTCAGCACAGACTGAAAGGCTTCWTTCMCTTCCTCTACAGRCAGAYTGAAACAGCACAGAAAATCAGCATCATTGTTCATAACTCCTCCTTCTGTTCACTGATTGGGCTGGCTGAAATTCTACCAGAGAAATCCATGTCTATGGGCGAAAGCCCAGATGGAGCGGAAAAGCTCTCATTCAGTCAATTTTACTAAACTAAAATTTGGTGTGGTATCACAGTAGACAGTCCTGTAGAAATGAGCAAATTAATTAACTTTATTCATCTATTTAATGTAGTTCTTGCATTTTTAGGTTTTGCTGACATCTACCCTGAATACCTAATACCTTTACCTAATTTCCCTCTGGGATCAATAAAGTATTTTTGAATTGAATTGAAGAGACTTAAAATATTGTTTAAATTGTATAATTTATACTCTGCTTTTGTTTTAAAATCAAATAGATGAAATGTATCGCACATGTGGTAAATTAGAAAATGAGAATTATCAAAGCTGATCATCTGTTAAGTTTTTTGTTTGTTTTCCACCAGTGACACAGTTTCTAATATTTCTATGTAACCAGCATTTTGTAGCTCTTCTGTCTTATACAGTAATGTTCCAGTTCTCCTTTTCGTTGACAATAAGCTTGTCTATGATCAAGACATGCAGAGTCAAACGTCTTTGAGCCACATGGTATAACTTTGTGCTAAACGTTTATTTTTGTGTCCTATCTTTGCTTTTTAGTCTTCAGCTCACAGAATAAGTTCTTGACTTCGCTTTTCTTATTATTCATTTTATGAAATCAACAGCACAAGATACTCATTTAGCTGTTACAAATGATTTTTTCTTTCACTTATTTACAGTTTTTGTCACTATTTTCTCTTTTTTGCAGCTATTTCCTTTAGCAGTTTACTGTTTTACTCACCTTTTATTCAATAGAAAATCTAGTTGTGAACACACAAATCTCTTAGCTTGGGGAAATAAACTCCTCCCGGTTTGTGAACAGACTGTTGCTGGGGTGGAATTTGTCTTCTGGTGTCCTTTGAGCTCTTGCAGACTTTTTAGTTCTTAGATGTCACAGATGTTTGGTTAATGATGATGTTCTGATGAAATTCTGGGCAGAGTCTTGATGAAGAAGGCTCAGCACAGCCTGTGGTTGTTTTAGTTGGGCTGTATTTTATTATTTCTTTTCAGAACTAATTCTCAGTATTTAAGTTGATGGAGCTGTAGCTGTTTTGTTCAARCTTCAAAAACAGCATTATGCTCTATCTCATGCAATATCTTAAGACATCATGCTCAGAGTATGATGGGAATGACTCTCAGCTACTACCACATCAAGTGCCATCTCACTTTCCACCAACCTTTTATTCACTGTAATAACTCTAATTTGCTCAAAAAAAAAGTTTATACGCTTGCTAGAGGTGGTTTTTGTTTTTGTTTTTTTAAAGAGTTAATGTGCAGAAGGAGAGATGGAAACACATTTGCCGAATTAGTTCTGATGTAGGGAACATTTATCTCACATGGTTGATCAGATATTTCCGCTGTCTGTCCGGCACCAGAGCGACTGCAGCTGGACCCTCCTCCCGCTGTCTGCGTYTTCTCAGTTATTCCCGTCATGTGAAGATTATTGCATTTATTTTTCTACATCTCTAGACAGCATGTAACATTGGCAAAACTAGTTGATATGACAGAATAAGTACAACTTTCCCGATAGTAGCAACACATTCCTGATAACTTCTCTCCATAGTCCTGAGACGTGTAGTCCCTGTGAGTTTGCAACTTCTACTTCCTGTTTACTACACACATGCATCTGACTGAATTACACTTTGTGTAGCCTTGTGGATTCATTTCAAGCCAGTTGATGGAAACACATCTGATTCACATTTCTTCTTTTTTTCTTTTTTGTGAAATTAAAGAAATTTGCTCAAAATTTGAATTAAAATTGGATGGAAACACGGTTACTGTCAGTAATGCTGGCTGTGTTGGACCCATTGTTATGTTGGCTAATTCTGCACTGGCAGCCATKGTGAATCAGGTTGACGCTAACAATTTATCAATTGTAGATGTACATTCAGTGGTTACATAGGCACGTTTCGCTAAAATTTGTCCACTGGTTGATGAAATATTTGCTAATAATATGTATATACAAACGGCCACACTCACACAGGCACAAAACCTTAGGCAGCAGGTGAAAACTCAGATCAGTGCTTTGGATTATGTGCATTRTTCCAAAACTCACTCTTAACAGCATGGTCTCAACATCAGAAGGATGCCTGATGTCTGTTAGCCACAGAAAAAAAACAGAGATCACTTCAGGGGCAACACAAGCAGATGGAAAAATTACAGTCACCAAGAATTGTGTAATCATACAGAAAAACATGCATTTTATTTAACTGTCTTTAAGCTTCACTTAAAAAAAACAGATCTGAACCTTTCCATTAATGCACATATGCAGCATGCACTTATCTCAACATAAATATCAGCACGTATAGAAGCTTAAGAGACATTAGACATCAATTACCAAAAGCACTGGCATTAAACGAGAACAAAAGTCATGCAGATCACAGAAGAATGAAGATGTTTACCAGGAAAGTGGATGTGTCTTAGATTCAAATACTCTATGGTTTAKTCAAGTAGTTTGACTAAGTCTGAGTCAATGCAGGAAAATAGATAAACATTACAACATAAAAAAGAAATAAGCAATTTTGGAGTTTGTAACCGATTTCAGATATAAAACAGACTGRAGCTCAAATCAAACAGCGTGACGCCACCCTGTGCTGTGGATTTGGAAGCTTTCTAGTACATATATTAAAATAAACATGAGTAGTGTGGTCTCTGTAGTATTTCCTCCAGTTTGCCTCTGTCTCTTTTGATAGCTCATATCAGTCTGCTCCCAGAGCTAAGCCTGAGTGGGCTTCAGTGTAAATATCTCAGACCTATTATTACTCCAACAAAATGTTCCTAGCCACTGTCAAGCCACTAAGTACAAAACGGTGRGTTGCAGACACGAAGAGAGATAATTGCCACTCACACTGGAAATTTGGCAAGCGCCTTCCCCGCGAGACCCGGATGAAATGGTGCTTCAACCCCCGAAACTGTCATTCTTAATGAAATGGTAATTACAAACCCAGCGGAACAGCTGAGGGGCCTGCCGAGGCCCACGGAGCTGAACTACAAGAATAAACCTGCTACAACAACTTGCAGAGAGGAGGGAGAGGGGTGCAGAAGTGGGGTGGGGGTGGTGGAATGGGGCGCACGGTGAGGTGGGAGGGAAGGAGGGGGCACAGTAAGATGATATAAAGGAGAGGCGTMTGTGTGGGTGCTACTACTACAAGGAAGCTGAGATTTATTTCAATTGTGAAACGCAATACACTCTGCAGGTTGGAATATGCAATACACTGAGACCCTCATCAATAACACCGGCTGTGTGGAAGGCAGAAGGGGGGGTTGCTTAAAAGCGCCCACACAGTCTGAGTAATTGATTGTTTTGTAAGTGAACGTGTCTTTAACCTTTGGGAGGTCAGGCCCAGTCGGACACCATCAGTCCTGCCTGGGGTTGAACTGCTTCCAGCCGTTTGTCTTCCGCTGCTCCCTCGTCTCAGGGCCGATTTGTCAAGCATGAGATGTTTTGGGTGTTTAGATTACAGGCGAGTTGGGAAAACAAAGGCAAAATGCCACCCCAAACAAAAGGCCTGAGCCTGGATCTCCCACTGATCTGCAGACCGGGCAGGGGGCCAGCTACCTGGGGTGCTGAAACTGAAAGGGCGGGGGGAGGGAGGG
>NW_013952768.1:308574-310811 GCF_001266775.1 Austrofundulus limnaeus
GAGGGAGGGAGGTGGTGGAGAAACCGAGCCACAATGAAGCCCCCCACCCCCCAATGAAAAACAGTCGCTGTGAAGCTTGAAGCCGAGCCAGAATGGAGACTGAACGGGAGCCAGCGCTCAAGTTGAACACCAGCCAGAACGGTGACATGAGATAGAGCCGGAATAGTGCCTTGAGATGGAGCCAAAATGGCAGCCAGAAACTCTGGGAAATGGGAGGGAGCTGGGGTCGGCTAACTGTTTCCTTAATAGCAATATYCCTCATCACTGGAGATTTTAAAGTGTCCCTTTGCCACCCTCCCAGGTACTTGGAGCTGTCTGTCTGTCAGGCTGTTACAGAGTGACTAAAGATGATTTATTTCAGAGATTACTTAGGCCAGCAGACATGTTATCCTTTATGTGATGCCTTGCAGGGACAGGTCAGAAACAGACAACACCCTATAGAGCACACAACACCTTTCAGAGAAAGACCTGCACCTTTTCATACAAGGCCACAAGTGGAAAAAAAATCACTGTTTATTTTCAGACACGTAAGGTTAAAGCATCTTGTTTTAACGTGTTTGTGTCATTGTGTTTTTCTAACATATGAACAAGTGTGTGCACGTGCAAGTGTCTGTTTGGGTGTTTATGTGGAAGCAGAAGGTGTGTGYAAGTCTGCCAGTAACATCTGTTGTTCTGTTACCGTGGATGTGATGTACCTGCCACTTTCCTCCTCAGCTGAGGAATGTGTTTCTGTGTCTGTGCCGAACTGCTGTGAGATCTGACAACCACAAACACAAACTTGTGTTGAGGAGAGAACAAGAAGGAGGGTAGACTCTGGAGTTTTAAATCCCCCCCACCGAATCTGAACGAGAAGAGCTGTCGAAGTCTGTGGAAACGCTGCGCTCTCCTTTTACCCTATACTCCTCACCTCACTCCTCGCCGAGATTTAAGCAGCAGAAATTCTATGTCGACACCATTCCCTGAAGTGTAGTATATACTCAGTGTGATACGATATTCTCCTGCTTCCAGTCAAGGCTTTTATTGTAAGACTCACTTGTTTCAGCTTTTGGTTTCACAGCAAAGTTGTCCTTCACACTATTGCAGCTTCTATTTCTGGATTTTTGACATGCAAAGGCTTTTTCCCACTTTAATGTGAGCTAGAAGTAAAGGAAGTCATGCCCTAAATTCCTGCTCTGCTCTTTTTGTGCACCACATTGAACGATTAATCAACTCCTAACTCAACAGACACAAAATGTTAAGCTGTTTACAGTAGAACTGTGAACAAACGTTAACTAAACTGTTCTGGAAACAAAAGAACTAAAAAATAAACTCAACACTATAATACATTTGAAGAACTTTGTTTATCCTAAAATCTGACCAGTGAATGTGCAAATAAAAAAAAACTGACAGGTATAAAAAAACTGACAGGTATAACACACAGTTGTGTTATTCTTTTTTTTAGGGATGCCAATGCATAAACAGAGAAGCACCCTTATAGCCACCCTTTATTCTTCTTTTTTTTAAGATAAAATTTTCTTCATTTCATTAAAAAACAAAAACTTTATACACAACAGAAGAAAAAAAATAATTAAATGAAAGGCAGCAGAGAGAAGAAAATATATTATGTCTGCCCCTTTTTTCCCCAGAATAAATGAAAACAAGCAGTTTACAAAAAACAGCTCAAAACTGCTCAAAATATGCAGCTTTATAGGGACCAATCGTAAGGCAAATTTTGAGCAATATCRCAAAAAAAGAAGACAAAATTAAAGCGTGTTTTCATTGACTGGTTTGGAGTGGATCAACCAGTCTATGCAAAACATACTTTCATTGGACGTTGCTCTCTCCTCCATATTCTTATACAGTTTGTGAATCAAACATCTGAATTTTGTCAATTTAGAATATTACAGAAGGTAGTGATGTGCAGATTGATACTAAAGTATCGAAATCACCGATGTTTACCAACTTTATGTTCTAGTATTAATACTAAAATCAAAATATCAATACTTTGACACTTCAGTCCTTTCATGTAATGTATATCATTAACTGGAACACAGTGGAGGATAACTAAACTAGAAATCTTGTTTAAATCATAAGGGCTTGATGGGAACTACTTTTTCTTTCGCCAGAGTAATACGTAAGCGCAGCAGCAACGTGCTCGCTCACTCAGCCTGTAGATGTTACATGTTATTATGTTTATATAACATAAATTAAGATTCAAGTTTTCATTTTTATAATAGTTCCTATTAATCAAACAATAG
>NW_013952768.1:314181-315470 GCF_001266775.1 Austrofundulus limnaeus
GTGTGTGTGTGTGTGTGTGTGTGTGTGTGTGTGTGTGTGTGTGTGTGTGTGTGTGTGTGTGTGCCCTGAGGGACCGGGGGAAGCAGAGCGCTGCGCCTCCTGCAGGGGGTGCCGTGTCTCCCAGCAGAGGGATGCAGCCGGTAAACAGAGGGGTGCCTCTACACCCCTTCGCCCAAATCCCCACACCCAGATGCACACATCACCCAGCTGCACCCTACTGTGCTACAAGACGAGTGGATGAGGGGGTTTCAAASCCCTACTGATGCATAATTCATGTGGAAATAGCAGTTTTGGTGTTTTGCTATGGGGGCCTGGAGGAACTGGGGAAAAAAAAAGAAAAAAGTTGTTGTTTTTTTCTTCAGTGTAATATTCCTCAACGCTCTTTCTTTATACCAGCATTTCTTTTTAGTATATAAACAAAGTATTTTTGTGTTTTTTTATATATAACTTTATTGCTGGGTTTTTGATTTCTCAGACAACACAACTTTCTAACACAATTTCTAAATGATGACATGTTTCAGAAGTTTGTTACAGAAAAGGAATTACTTCACTGTTTTAAAGGAAAAATGATTCAGAGCTTTTCCTTAAAGGAGACATATCCAGCAAAACCACTTTTTAAACTGTAATTGAATTGAGAGTTTGCATGTTCTCCCTGTGCCTGTGTGGGTTCTCTCCGGGTACTCCGGCTTCCTCCCACAGACCAAAAACATGACTGTTAGGTTAACTGATAACTCTAAATCGTCCCTAGGAGTGTGAGAGAGTGAATGGTTGTTTGTCTTGTTTGTCTCTCTGTGTGTCCCTGTGATGGACCTGCGATCTGTCCAGGGTGTACCCCGCCCCTCGCACTGTGACTGCTGGATGTGGGCACCAGTGACCCTGAAAGGAAGAAACGAGTATAGATAATGGATGGATGGACTTGGAGTTGAATTTAGTCTCTTGGTGCTGCAAAGATACAAAGATATCTTTGTTTTCTGAACTATTACGTCAAATTATCTGCGACAGAACTGCCAAATAAGGTATGGACTTATCAACTACAATTTCATCATCTTAATTCTTCTCTGGCTCCAATATGAAAGGCTTGATGGACAAGTCTTTTGTTGACACCTTTAATTTAATTGTAAATAAAATATTTTTGCACCGCTACAAAACATAACCCCATCTCTCAAACTTGGAGAGGACCGGTCCTGAAGCAGGAGGGCGGGCAGGGCTTGAAGCGTCTTAAAGGAATAGTATCAAAAAACAAAAAGTGCAATGTTAGTTCAGTTCATATCAACAAATAATAATAATAA